>NC_092341.1:78176666-78491388 GCF_046630445.1 Rutidosis leptorrhynchoides | reverse complement strand
ATACCATACTAATTATGATAATATTAATATTTTATCGATAATAATAATATTAGTAATAATAATCTAATTTATACATCCAATTTCATCTTTATATGATATAAAGTGATATTATGAATACAAATATTGATATTTGACGATACAAATAACATTACTACAACAACTATATTTGTATTTAAATTTAATTTATTAATATCATCTATTATTATGTAATATTTAATAATTATGTAATATGTATTGTAACATATACTGAATATTATATATTTATGCATTTTAATATAAATATATTATAATATTTATTTACATACTAATTATATTATACTTATGTATGTAATTATGAAAAATATAAATTTTTTATATATGTAAGTATTATATATATTTATTAAAATAGTACATTATTTCATCATAGATATATTATAAATTTCTACATATACATAATATAATAATTATGTATAAAATCATATATATATAGTTATATTTATGTATATATGTATACTACCATATATATAAAATCATGTTTTAAATGTTGAGTAGATGATTAATTATGTATATTAAACAATTAACTACAAAGTATAACATTGTACATTTAATATTTTGATAACGTTGGTAAAATATTTTGAATCATTTATATACAATATACTATATATATTCAAAATGAAAATCTTTAGTTATTAAATGTTATCTTTTATAATAACAAAATTACTTAATAGTTCATTAATACTAATATAATTAGTTTTATATATAATTATTTATATTTACATTCTTAGTTACAATTAAAGGTTCGTGAATCGTCGGAAATAGTTAAAGGTCAAATGTTATCATGAAATAGTTCAAACATAATGAGACTCGGTTTAATAGACTTTGCTTATCGAGTCGAATCATATAAGATTATGTTTAAATTTGGTCGGAAATTCCCGGGTCATCACAGTACCTACCCGTTAAAGAAATTTCGTCCTGAAATTTGAGTGAGGTCGTCATAGCTAACAATAAATATGTTTTCCTGACGAATATGAGTTGATAACTTGAGTTTTATCATCATTGAGTAATATGGATAAAAATAATTCGATTATTCGAAGAGTGCGAATGAAGCTATTCACAAAAGGATGAAATGAGAAACAAAGATTTGTTTTTAACTTTTGACGTAGTCAGGTTTGAATTTAGAAAATAAGGCGCGTCTTAACTTTTGACATTGCCTTGGTTGAATTCCGGAATTTAAGGGATTTAAAGAAAATCTTGAAGATCTATAAAATCTGATTCTTCGGGATTTATGGAAATTAAGATCTCTTTAATTAAATACGGTGATCTGCCCCGATTACTACGTCTGATATTTCCAGTATAAATTAAGCTCTTCCTTTCCATTATTCTCACCATTCTTATACTTTCTTTCTTAGTTCATACATCCAAAAGATTCTGAAAATGATTAATCCAGTTCTGATCCTTGTCCTCATCCTTACTATCGCAACAATCATTCTCCTTTTCCAACTTCCACCAGAGGAATCTGCTTTCTTCTACTTCGCCCTCGGGATTATAATGTTTTTAATTCTCCCGTGTCTTTATGTTGCGATAAACATTGATATACACGGTTTGTAATTTATGTGTTGTTATCGGACTTTATATTCTCCCTTGTATTTCAAAGCTCTATGCTTTTGTTTTCTCTTCCCGACTTCAAGTCAAGCGAATAATGGTCCAGAATTTATAGATATAGAGTTTCGAATGATTATAATGTTCTAAGCATGAAGGAACGTGATAGCACGATTTGATTTTCAAATTTATCAACATCACGGAAGATAGAACCATCAAGAATACATTTTCTTGATTTGTTACGGAGTTAAGTAGGATGAAAGAGTTATGTAACATGGCACATGATGACGTTATGATCTGTGAATCATCACGTTTCATTTAGAAACTCAGCATGACTTACTGTAATATAATCACGTTGATCAAGTGTCATTATATTATACTAACTCATGCATCAGTTCCCATCATTACTACAATAACATTCATATTTTAAGCTTGAAAATTTACAGAATATAGAAACTAACAGTTTCTATATGATGTAATACTGATAGCACGAAAAGATTAATGATTTCAGATAAGAATAGTTATAAAAATATCTCCAGAAATATGGAGGATATTTATAATGAAAGGTACGATAATATCTCAGAATATCTAAGATCAGAGGATGATAGAAACTATTGTCTGCAAGGGTTTAGAGTAAGGAGCAAGTTATTCACTATAGACTTTAGCAGACATTGAATTATTTGGATTCTTTGAAGTCAAACTTATTCTTTGTGATTTATCCACGGCTTTCTTCATAGTTTCGCATAATCTGCTTTTCGGTACTATATTTTCTATTGAATGTTTCCAATATATTGATACACAGGAAGCACGAAGAGGTATATAATTTCGGACGAGAATATTTATGAAAATATCCTCAGAAATATCAAAGATATTGATGATGATATTTTGGAATTTCTAAGTTCGACGGTTGATGGAGAAAGATTTTCCGCAAGATTTTAACATGACTTCGGAGCAAGATATTCTCTAAAGATTTCAACGGATCCAGAATTACCTGAATCCTTTGAATATAGGATTTGGTCCTTGTATTTGTCCTTGGTCTCCTTCATGGGTAACTCAATCTGTTTTTCAATACCCAATTTTCTATCGAGCGTTCCTAACACTCCTTTCTTTATCATCAAACTTTTGTCCGTTTAGACCATCTACCATTTTTCTGTTTCCTCTGCATTTAATGCTATGATATCTGAATCATCGGTTATTAATCCGAGGTGGTTTCAGGAGAATTGTGTTTTTAGATGATTAAACGCTGATGGTAATATGATGGAATATGAAAGGTTACCTGGTAACAATAAAAGAGCACGCGTATATATAAACGTTATAATAAGGTTGTTTCGTACGAAAAGTCGAAGTTGACTTGTTGGAGCTGTGACAAAATTGGCTAATTTTGAAAAGGGATCGCAAAGTTGTTTTTGTTAATAAATGCCAAACGATCTGACGCGGCTACGTGTTAAACTTTTACTCAATTGCCGAGAGTTTCTCAGGTGCATAACTATATGCATAAATCTTTCCTTCCGTAGATGAAGTGCGGTTGATTCATCCTATCGATTGAGGTGTTTTCAAGAATCATGAAAGGTTTGAACGCAGAATGTAATCGTGAAGATACAAATGAGGTTTAAGACGAAATCAAGTGGCAAACTTGAAGAATTGTTTAGTTTCATATGTTATATTCAATATTTTAATTCATTTTAATTGTCCAATGTTATTAGTCCACAGTCGATAGTCCACAGTTGACAGTGCAATCATTCATATATAGTTTAATATATAATATTTGAATTAATTAATACGTATCGTGACCCGTGTACATGTCTCAGACTCGATCACAATTCAAAGTATATATATTATTATAGAATCAACCTCAACCCTGTATAGAGAACTCGATCATTACTGCATATAGAGTGTCTATGGTGATTCCAAATAATATATATAGATGTGTCGATATGATATGTCAAAACCTTGTATACGTGTCCCGATATTTAAAGTGCGTAAAATAAATAACAGAAATTAAATGACGATAAATAAAGTGCGTAAAGTAAATAACAGAAATTAAATGACAATAAATAAAATTGCGAGAATATAAATTGCGATAAATAAATTGCGATAAATAAAATGTAATACGGAATTAACAGTTAGCTAGGAACAGTTAGCTAGGATTTTGTTAGCGTGGTTTCTTAATAAAATTTAATATTGTTAATTAGTCTGTTTCTAATCAATTTTTATTGTGTCCATTATTTCTTCATTATGCCACTTGTTGGATTCTGATAGGTCAAAATTCAAATATGAAATTGAATTTGAATGAAAATAGTTATTCTTTGGTGAATGGATAAGTATCCCGGTGGTTGTAAATAGGATAGTGAATAACTGTTGAATCAGATTTAGAGAATATACAGTGTAACTTATTAATGTGAAATTTAAATATTCCTCGGGTATTACCTACCCGTTAAAATATTTTTATTATTAACAGTTTGTACAAAAGAATTTTTAATTACAATCTTTATGAAAACATATATACATATATATTTTCTTCAAATGTAATCATGAATTTAATGAGTTAACATGATATTAAACTCATTTAGTTTTCAGTTGGAACTAGAATAAATAATCTCTAAAATATTAGAGATTACATAATCACCATGTCGAACGAAGATAACTGATGTAGAATGTCATGTAGAATGATGATTATACTCGAGGTATAGATTGAGATGTTGAGGCATGTGATATTGAAATTTGGGTTGTTGGTGGTACTGTTGGTGCTGGTGATTTGGATGAAGCTGGTACGTTTTGCACCATATTTTCCAAGACTACAACTTATGCGTGAAGTTCGTTAACTTCTTCTATTACACCGGGATGATTGTCGGTTCGGACGAGCAGATGAATGAGGTTTAGAATCTGAGATAGTATATGATCGTGATGAGATACTTTGGAAATGAGAGAGAAAATGGTGTCTCGAACAGGTTCGCCGGTAAACGTTTTAGGTTCATTATCAAGAGGTGAATTTGATTAGTGGAAATGATCGCCTTCTTCGCGTTTCCATTGATTAAGTCGACTACGAACCCATCTCCAATTCATTCAGAATAGATGATGGCTAATTGATCGATTCATTCCGGTTACTCTGCTTTCGGAGCTCGAGTGGAAATCCATATCGAAATAGCTGTCGGAATAACTATCGAAATAGCTATCGAAATCTGATGGACTCGAACTGGTTGAGGGATTCATCTCGTACGATTAGATGAAGGATTTTCGATAAGAAATAGATTATAGGATGTAGATTAGTACCCTGCAATACATAATTTACATATGCATATATAATACTAAAATCCCATAAGCTACGGAGGAATCTATGGAAGCTGTCAGGCAAAGGTAACAATAACAGATACGCTAAGATATGAATTTAACTATACACTGTCTATGCAATAAAGGCAGTAAGACGTGTCTTAGACTTTAAGGATGATAAGCAAATAATTTTTCGATACTAAATGATAAGCAAAACTTTTGACATGCAAACACGGTCGAAGTCCAGACTCATTAATGCATTCTAACGACTATCAATTAGACTCACTAATGCAAGACCTGGTTCGCTAAGACCACCGCTCTGATACCAACTGTGAAGACCCGTCCTAATCCATCCGGACGAAGTCCATATCGATTATAAACGATTCACAACAGTTAATTACATCGCGAGGTACTTGACCTCTATATGATACATTTTACAAACATTGCATTCGTTTTTGAAAAGACAAACTTTCATTACATCGAAAGTTGACAGGCATGCATACCATTTCATAATATATCCAACTATAATTGACTTGATAATAATCTTGATGAACTCGACGACTCGAATGCAACGTCTTTTGAAATATGCCATGAATGACTCCAAGTAATATCTATAAAATGAGCAAATACACAGCGGAAGATTTCTTTCGTACCTGAGAATAAACATGCTTTAAAGTGTCAACCAAAAGGTTGGTGAGTTCATTAGTTTAACTTAAACAATCGTTTCCATCATTTTAATAGACCACAAGATTTCAGATTTCCATTTCTCATAAACATACGTCCCATGCATAGAGACAAAAATATCATTCATATGGATTGAACACCTGGTAACCGACATTAACAATATGCATATATAAGAATATCCCCATCATTCTGGGATCCTCCTTCGGACATGATATAAATTTCGAAGTACTAAAACATCCGGTACTTTGGATGGGGCTTGTTGGGCCCGATAGATCTATCTTTAGGATTCGCGTCAATTAGGGTGTCTGTTCCCTAATTCTTAGATTACCAGACTTAATAAAAAGGGGCATATTCGACTTCGATAATCCAACCATAGAATGTAGTTTCACGTACTTGTGTCAATTTCGTAAAACAGTTATAAAAG
Organism: Rutidosis leptorrhynchoides; assembly: GCF_046630445.1. Taxonomy (NCBI): domain Eukaryota; kingdom Viridiplantae; phylum Streptophyta; class Magnoliopsida; order Asterales; family Asteraceae; genus Rutidosis; species Rutidosis leptorrhynchoides. Next base: position 78,485,435 of record NC_092341.1, on the reverse strand, counting down.
TTGCGCATGTATTCTCAGCCCAAAAATATAAAGGGTAAAAAGGCAAATGAAACTCACGATACTGTATTTTGTAGTAAAAATACATATGACGTCATTGAACAATGCAGGGTTGGCCTCGGATTCACGAACCTATATCAATTGTGTATATATTAATACGTATAATGTAAGTTACAAAATTTCATTTATTAATATGTATTATTTATATATTATAGTTTTGTAGAATTTATTCTAACCTTTATTTTAAAACGTATACTTATATTATATTTTAAGTTATATTATATATATATATATATATATATATATATATATATATATATATATATATATATATATATATATATATATATATATATATATCTATTTTATGTATATATATCTATAATGATTTATGTTTATATAAATAGTGACATTAATATATTTATATACATATATTTGTGGTTAGTATTGTATTTATGAAATTTTATTAGTTTGTTATGTGAATTATTAATACAATCCTAGTATATACCATAAGTATATATATAGTGTACAAAAGATTTATTTGTTAAAATAATAATTTAGATAATAATGATTTACTAATAATAATAATAATTTTATTAATAATGATAATACTAATAGCAAAAAAAATGAAAATGATAACTGTTAATGATACTAATAATAATAACTCTTAAATAATATTAATACTAATACCATACTTATGTTAATAATAAGGGTTCTAATATTTATAAAATGATAAATGATAATCATAATAATACTAGTAAATATTAATGATGATACTGATAAATATGATATTATTAATTGTAAATGTACTGATGATACTATTATTTATAAACCGGTACAAATTCTAATATTGATGATAATAATATATTTTTATTTCCTTCATAATAATAATAATGATAATCATAATCATAATCCTAATGATGATAAAATACTAAAATGATAAGTTCATTACTAATAATAATATTATTAATACCTATCATAATAATAATAGTAATGTCTATAATACTTTCAAGTATGATAACAAGTATGATACTAATAATAACAATAACAATAACAATCAAAACAATCACAATAATAATAATAATACTAATAATAATTAATATATAATAACAATAATAAAATTAGAAAAGAAAACTACCTCACATGAAAAGAGTTTCAAAAAAAAAAAAAAGAAACTACCGTCCTCTGGACTCGATCTCGTGACCACATGCTCACACGCAAACACTCTCGACCATCCCACCAATTCTGATTCTCTGTACTAATATCGAATTTAAATTTTATATATAAACTGTTTTTCTTCTATTCCTCTTCTTCTCCACAAGTCTCATGGATTCAACAAAACATCAATAACCAAAAAAAAAAAAAAAAAAAAAAATCGGGGTTCCCTTTAAAGCTTCAAAACATTACAGAAAAAAAAATAATTTGGGTTCTAAAATAAAAAAAAAAATACTAAAGGCCTACTGCAGCGTCGGTTCTTGGAATAAAACAAAAAAAATTGATTTCGTAATAGATAACATTATAGATAATGTTTATAACACGAAATAGTTTTCTAAACATGTATAAAAACTACTGGAATCGTCAATTTGATCAGAAACATATACACGAACGCGAATTTGTCTCAAGAACAATTGTTGACTTTTTTTAAACTAAACTTTGACTTCAAAATTCAAGATCGATATAAAGATTTGAGAGTTGAGATTTTGCAGATAGATTCAAAGAAAGATTTCTAACCTTTCTGCATTTTTAGATTTTGAAACTTTATTCGAAATTGAATTAAGAGGAAAAAAAAATTGGAGCGTGCAGAGAAGAAGAAAAAAAAATATCGCTGTGCTCTTTAATCCCATTGGATTTCCTTTTTATTTGATTTGCAATTATACATAATCATGTTGTAATAATAGAGATCGGTTGATAAAAAATGGAGAAAATGTCAACACAGGTTCACGAGTTGAGAGTAGGAAAGAAACAAAAAATAATAATAATAGAGATAAAGGATACAGAGGTCACGCGTATAATATAGATCCCTACTGTTTTTTTTAATTAATAATAATAATATATAATAACAATACTATTAATATCTAATAATATTAATAAAATTAATAATAATGATAAATATAATATTAATGATAATAATAATTGTAAAAATGATAATAATAATAATAATAATAATAATAATAATACCATACTAATTATGATAATATTAATATTTTATCGATAATAATAATATTAGTAATAATAATCTAATTTATACATCCAATTTCATCTTTATATGATATAAAGTGATATTATGAATACAAATATTGATATTTGACGATACAAATAACATTACTACAACAACTATATTTGTATTTAAATTTAATTTATTAATATCATCTATTATTATGTAATATTTAATAATTATGTAATATGTATTGTAACATATACTGAATATTATATATTTATGCATTTTAATATAAATATATTATAATATTTATTTACATACTAATTATATTATACTTATGTATGTAATTATGAAAAATATAAATTTTTTATATATGTAAGTATTATATATATTTATTAAAATAGTACATTATTTCATCATAGATATATTATAAATTTCTACATATACATAATATAATAATTATGTATAAAATCATATATATATATATAGTTATATTTATGTATATATGTATACTACCATATATATAAAATCATGTTTTAAATGTTGAGTAGATGATTAATTATGTATATTAAACAATTAACTACAAAGTATAACATTGTACATTTAATATTTTGATAACGTTGGTAAAATATGTTTGAATCATTTATATATAATATACTATATATATTCAAAATGAAAATCTTTAGTTATTAAATGTTATCTTTTATAATAACAAAATTACTTAATAGTTCATTAATACTAATATAATTAGTTTTATATATAATTATTTATATTTACATTCTTAGTTACAATTAAAGGTTCGTGAATTGTCGGAAATAGTTAAAGGTCAAATGTTATCATGAAATAGTTCAAACATAATGAGACTCGGTTTAATAGACTTTGCTTATCGAGTCGAATCATATAAGATTATGTTTAAATTTGGTCGGAAATTCCCGGGTCATCACAGGTGCAACCTTCAACATTACACGGTCACCAACGTTGAATTCAAAGTCCTTAAGTTTAAGATCAGCATAACTCTTTTGACGATCGCGGGCAGTTTTAAGTCTAGCTTGAATCTGAGCAATCTTCTCCGTGGTTTTGTGGACTACCTCGGGTCCGGTGATTTGCTTTTCGCCTACTTCGGCCCAACAAATAGGAGATCAGCACTTGCGGCCATACAACGCTTCAAAAGGTGCATCATTAATGCTAGAGTGATAACTGTTGTTGTAAGAAAATTCGGCGAGTGGCAAATGACTTTCCCAGGCCTTTCCGAAATCAATGACACATGCACGCAACATGTCTTCCAATGTCTGAATCGTTCGTTCACTTTGCCCGTTGGTCTGTGGATGATAAGCAGTACTCATGTCGAGACGGGTTCCCATGGCTTCTTGCAAAGAACGCCAAAATCTAGAAGCAAAACAGGGATCGCGATCGGAGATGATCGATAAAGGTACACCATGACGAGATACAACCTCCTTGATGTATAGTTGAGCAAGTCTCTCCATTGTATCTGTCTCCTTCATCGCTAGGAAGTGTGCAGATTTGGTAAGACAGTCAACGATAACCCAGATGGTATCGTATCCGCCCACCGTCTTAGGTAGCTTGGTGATAAAATCCATCGTTATCCTTTCCCACTTCGATTGTGGGATTTCTGGTTGCTTGGCTTTAACCTTCGAGCAAGTCAAAAACTTACCAACATAGGTTGCAACGTCTTTCTTATGATTCGGCCACCAATACTGTTCTTTAAGGTCATGGTACATTTTGCCCACTCCAGGATGAATCGAATATCTCGATTTGTGTGCTTCATCAAGTATAAGGTTCCGTAGATCTCCATAAAGAGGTACCCAAATTCTTCTGGCATAACATCAGAGTCCAGACTTCCTAACCTCGAATCGAGAGACAAGTATGTTCAAATGTTCGTGAGATATGTTATCCTCCTTGAGAGCCTCATCTTAGGCTACTCTGATCTAATTGTTGAGGTTCGAATGGATGGTGATGTTCAGAGCCCTAACACGAAGAGGTGTCGTCCTCTCCTTTCGGTTTAAAGTGTCAGCTACAACATTGGCCTTACCAGGGTGATAACGGAGTTCACAATCGTAGTCGTTGAGCGTCTCGATCCATCGATGCTGTCTCATATTCAGTTGCTTCTGATCAAAGATGTGCTGGAGACTCTTGTGGTCGGTGAAGATAGTGCTCGTAGTTCCATACAAATAGTGTCTCCACAATTTGAGCGCAAAGACAACGGCTCCAAGTTCAAGATCGTGCGTAGTGTAGTTTCGCTCATGAATCTTCAATTGTCGGGAGGCATAGGCAATAAATTTTGATCGTTGCATCAGTACACAACCAAAACCACTTTTTGACACATCGCAATAAACAACAAAGTCGTCACTGCCCTCAGGAAGTGATAGGATAGGTGCGGAGGTTAACTTCTTCTTTAAAGTTTGAAATGCTGATTCGTGTGCAGGTTTCCAAATGAACTTCTTGCCCTTGTGAGTCAGTGCGGTCAAAGGACGCGTAATCAGAGAGAAACCTTCGATAAACCTTCGGTAATAACCAACGAGACCTAGGAATTGGCGAATGTGAGTTGGGGTAGTGGGGGTCTCCCACTTGCTGATGGCTTCAATCTTGGCGGGATCAACTTTGATACCCTGGTCGCTCACAACATGACCCAGAAATTGAACTTCCTTCAATCAAAATTCACACTTGGAGAATTTGGTGTAAAGTTGCTCTTGTCTCAAGAGTTCAAGTACTAGTCGGAGGTGTTGCTCATGCTCTTCTTCGCTCTTAGAGTAGATGAGGATATCATCTATGAAGACGATAACAAACTTATCCAAGTACGGCTTGGAGACACGATTCATGAGGTCCATGAACACGGCAGGTGCATTTGTCAAACCGAATGGCATCACGAGAAACTCATAATGTCCATAACGGGTCCTGAATGCAGTTTTCATCACGTCACTTTCCTTCACCCTCAACTGGTGATAACCAGATCATAAATCGATCTTTGAGTAGACACTCGATCATTGTAGTTGATCAAAAAGATCATCAATTCGTGGAAGAGGATACCGATTCTTGATAGTCAATTTGTTGAGTTCACGGTAGTCGATACATATACGGAAGGATCCATCCTTCTTCTTCATAAACAACACAGGTGCGCTCCAAGGCAAGAAACTTGGTTGGATAAATCCACGGTCTAACATCTCTTGTAATTGACTTTGTAATTCTTGCATCTCAGAAGGTGCGAGTCTATAAGGTGCGCGAGCTACAGGTGCAGCTCCTGGCACTAAATCAATCTGAAACTCTACTGCTCTCTGCGGCGGCAGTCCATGCAATTCCTCTGGGAAGACATCGGAAAATTCGTTCACAATTCGAATGTCGTTCACGCTCTTCACCTCAGTTTCTATCGCTTTCACATGTGCTAGGACAGCAAAACATCCCTTCTTCATAATCTTTTGCGCTTTTACGCAACTAATGAGGTTCAGCTTCGAGGTACGTCTCTCTCTATAGATGATCAGTGGCTCACCGTTTCCTTGTGGTATACGAAGAGCTTTATCTCCACAGATAATATCGGCCCTTATCTTGCTCAACCAATCCATACCTACGATCACGTCAAAACTTCCCAGTTTGATAGGTATCAAATCTATCTCGAAATCTACACCAGCTATGTTGATAATAGCTCCTCGACTAATATGGTCAACTTTCTCAAGTTTACCGTTGGCGACCTCGACAAGCATACTCTCTTTTAACGGGACTAACGACCAATTAATCTTATCGCAAAAATGTCTACATACATAACTTATATCCGCACCAGTATCAAACAAGACAGAAGCTAAAAGATTGTTGATTTTGAATATACCTGTCACCAAGTCGGGGTTTTTGCGTGCGTCCCTTGCATTAACATTGAAAGCTCTAGCGCGCGGTGGTCCGCCATCTTTTCGCTTATTTGGACACGCATTTCTGAAATGGCCTGTCTGCCCACATTCATAACACTTCCTTGGCCCTGTGGGGTTCGTCTTCCCATTCAAAGTGGTGACCTTGCAGTCTTTTCCAACATGCCCAGACCATTGGCACTTCTCGCAGACAACATTGCAATACCCAGTGTGGTGTTTGTAACACCTCTTGCATTGAGGTAGGGTTCCCTTGTAGTTCGGGTTGGAGTTGGTGTTGTTGTTGGGGTTGGGTTTTCCACCGTTGTTGTTTCCTCTGAAACCCTCATGTCGTTTTGCCGGGTTTTGTTCATAGTTCCTTCCCCTGTTGTTGTTGTTGTTGTGGTTATCCCATTTGCGCTTCTCACTAGTACCCGCTTCAGACTTAGTTTTCTCCGGTTCATCGATGGTTATTTTATTCATTAAAGTATGCGCCATGCGCATCACCTCCGAGACATTTTGTGGCTTGGATGAGGTGACGTTTCCCTTAATGCTCTTAGGGAGTCCCCAGAAGTACCTTTCCATTCGTTTGAATTCCAGGGTGACCATTGTCGGACACATCAGGGCTAATTCCAAAAATCTCCTGTTGTAACCATCAAGGTCGTTCCCAACGGCCTTTAACTGCATGAATTCCATTTCCATCTTTTGTATCTCGGTTCTCGGACAATACTCCTCAATCATGGCACACTTAAATTCTTCCCATGGCGTAGCATACGCCTCATCAATGCCTTGTGCCTGTGACATTGTGTTCCACCATGTGAGCGCGCCGTCAGACAGTGTGCAAGAAGCAAATTTGGTCTTGCTGTCCTCCGAATAGTTGCTAACTCAGAATACTGATTCAAGTTTCTCGAACCATCTAGTGAGACCAATCGGTCCCTCGGTTCCGCTAAAGTTATATGGTTTACAGCTCTGGAATTCCTTGTAAGTACACCCATTTCGAACGGGTTGAATAACCTGTAACACCCCGTCAAAAATCCCTTTAATGGAATGTTAACTCTGGTCCCAGTGCTTGGCTTGACATTTACGTAACAGCAATATTCTACAGCGGAAGCAATTAATACCTGAGAATAAAACACGCAAAATGGATCAACAATAATGTTGAGTGAATCTACAGGTTTTAAGTAAACAATACAGTATGTTTAAGAAATACATTTCGAAAACGGTTATTAGTGGAAGATCACCAAGGTTCAATGTTAAAAGTTTGTAGACAACTCCGTGTCCCATTTCAAAAGTTTGTTGACACTACCATGTCAAGTTTCAAACATTTGTAGACAATACCATGTCAAGTTTCAAATATTCGTAGACAATACCATGTCAAGTTTTTTCTCATTTGTTTGTAAACCACAGTTTTAAATGACGTTGTATAGTATCTGAAAAACAGTTATCAAAAAATAGTTTAAGTTCCTTGACCACGAGATTTTACAAGTACAACTCCAAGTTGCGAAATGTTTGTGTAATCTATGAGCACCTGAATACTAGCAATGACCCGAGTATAGAATCCACTATACCCGCCTTTACCTCATAAAAATGTATACACTTGTACGAATGTATTATGTTCAAAATAAATGCACCACAGTTTTTATAGCGGGTGAGGTTGTCAACCTAACGGATCCGTCCATCTAAATTGTGCCTACACCGATGGTATTTAAAGTATTCAAGGTAGAGGCTTTGTGTACAAACTCAATATGCAGATTTAGTACTCATATCAATACAAAAATCATTTGATAATATAAGTATAACAACGTGTATTCTCATCCCTGAAAACATGTAAAAAAAAGCGGGACTGTAGACTCACCTTTGAATAAAGCTCGAATTGAAAAGTGGACAATTTACTTGTACGGTTTATAGCCGAGTAATGCAACCTAAGTATATGTATTTAGGTTGGTCAATAAATATTGTAGTATAAGTTGTCTTATTGCTCGAATCGACGCGTTTCAAAGTAGAAGTCAACATACAGTCAACTAATTCATGCAAGTCAAACAAAGTCAACCGAAAGTCAAACTTGGTCAAAGTAGTCAACTAAAGTTAACATCAGTAGGTTCATGTCAAATATGAGTCAATATTTCAAACCTAATTCAAACAACACGTTTCAGGTCATGAATAATCATTTTCACAATTTCAGTTTATCGTTGTACACAAAATTCATGAACACGTAGCATACTTAGCATATTATCTCATGGTACATAATTCATGAAAACGTGGCAAACTCCAGATCATAAATATACTTAAAATCAATTCCAAAAAGTCCGACTAGGGTCTCATACGATAATTAAAAGTCAGGAATCAGAAGGGATACATTTGGGGTTCACCAAGTCGGTTTCTGACCGCGCACTGATTTGGTTTTAGCTATAACCGGAGTTAGGAACATGAAATAAATACAAGAATAGTGGCCATAGTTCACAAACCAGTTAAACTAACACATATCAAAAATCGATCAATTTTAGTTTAGCCAATTTGTACAGTTTATTCATGCAAGTTGAACATTCAGTTTTTCAGCTCAAATCAGAATTTACATAAAGTATGGCTCTATTGTGCCCAATGCATAAGGTTTCAGAGATTGACATTAACTAACCATATGTCACATATCATGTTAAGATTCAGTTTCCAGAAGCATATATTCTAATTCAATAAACACAAACCACAGAGTATAAAACAGAGAGCAAGTTGCTGTTTCGATTCTAGTTTAGTTAGTCACATTCACACGCAATTATCCGAAGATCTAGATACAATTAGACTATGATATTCCCATGAAAAGTGAAGTAATTTTTGTGTACATTTCAAATATGCAAATATTTAAATCCAGAAGTTAACACATTTTATCATACAAGGCTATTTTCATGCAAGTGCTGTATAAATCCACTTTTTCACTAAATCAAGCATATCTCAAGTTATACATAAGCAAACAACATGATATCCTAGTGTAACCTGAGTGTTTTTAAATTACCTATCCAATGGTATTAATTTCACAATCCAATTCGTGGTCTATCAAACCCAGAATTTCCGATCAATCACAAAAACACAACGTTAATTTCCATTGATCATAACTTGATCATCCGGAAACGAAATCAAGCGAATCCAAAGCCTAAAATTAATAGTTTTTCGTAAGGAACCTAATTATCATATAATATCATGCATTAGAAAAATCAAAATTCACTGATCATACAATATACAATTCGGTTTTCGCAACAAATAAACAAAACGAGTGATCTAACGCATTAATCAATCAACAAACATCAAGACTTGAGCAATAGACAACCTAATTTATGAAACCTTAATAAAAATCTGATTTTAAAAATTAGGGTTCAGCTAATTATACCTTTGATCACAAAATTGTTTATACTAGCGCGTAGAGAACGACGATCGGAGCAAGATTGATCAAACGAGTAAGAGCAAACAAGCAAGTTTGATGGTTGATTTGTGTGTGTGTGTATGTTTGATGTGAAGAAGAAGAGAGAGAGGAGGAATGAGCTGCATTTTCTCATAGATAGGATGGAATGAATGATTAAAATTATATAGAGAATTATCTAACTAGTTACTTAGTGCCTAAAAATCAAAAGTCAACAAACATGGGCCTAAACTAATTAGTCAACAAACATGGGCCTAAACTAATAGTCAACATGCATTGGCTACTCATGGCGCCAAGGATGATGAGGTATGAGGTCATGTCCATGTGGCCTCGGTCTCGGGTCTCGGGCTCGTTTTGTGTAAAAGCTCGTTCGCGCGTGGTTCGTTTCGAGTGCCGTTAACCGTACCGAATCTCCGAAACATTAACTAGTCGTTGAAACAAAATCACCGTGTTTAATTCATTGAGTAAATAATAAATTAAATTTCTTTCGTAAGTTCAATAATTATTAACAATAATTATTCTATCGTTTTTCTGAGTTCCGTTAACTTAAAAAGTTTTCTAGGCGATTAACTTTAATCGTGTCGTTTCTAGTTTAATTTGTCAACCAAATTTTTTTTTTTTTTTTTTTTTTTTTTTTTTTTTTTTTGAAAGGCAAGCCCCCCAAAGTGTAGCAAGTGAGGATTGAACTTGGGTCCCTTTGGAACTTTCCAAGCATCCTACCACCAAGCCAACCCCTTGGGGTTAATTTGTCAACCAAATTAAGTTCACTAATTAATATAACATATTAATTCAAGTAATTCACTAAGGATCAAGTACGCATTTAATTACTTTAAATACGAAAAAGTTTCACGTAGCCACTGTTAACTATTCTGGAAAAAAAAATTGGCGTATGAAAATTGTATGATTTAACTAACGATCGTCAAGTATTTAACGGAAGTTTTAACGGAAAAACTCGGGTTGTTACATTACCCACCTGTTATTGAAAATTTCGTCCCGAAATTTGGATGATAGCAGTTATTGATGAAAATAAAATATTTTCGTATCATTAGAAATCCACGTTTCAACGTGAGCTTGAATTCTATAACTAAGTTTGCAAATAAATTTTATACTTGGCTTGAATAGTTTGTCTTTCCAGACGTAAGCCTTCATACATTTTTTTAATAAAAGAATTTGGTCATATACGAGTGTTTCGTCAAATAATATGATAAGATTAAATAATCTTTCGAGATCTCTATACGGATGGACTTCTAAGGTCCGTTAGGTTTCGTAATGAATACGAGTTAAGTGTATAGAATTTCTTATCATCAAGAATATGAATGAAATTATTCGGTTACGTGTAAAAATACGACTGAATATGTCACTAATGGATGTATTGAAGTAATAGTTGTCCGCCTTGACTTTTCGATGTAATCACTATTGATTCTCCTAAATTTAAGGGATTTGAATATAATCGTTTAAAATATGTGAGATTTGGATCCGGTAATTAAGGAAATTAGAATCTTTTTTTTATACGATTATCTTAATCGGCTGACGCGTTGCTATGGTAGAAAGTTTTGATATAAATTAATCATCTCTGCGTCCTTATTTTCTCAACCTCAATCTTCTTACTTTCAAAATTCTATTTTCAAAAATTCTGTGAAGATGCTTCATCCGCTCTTGATTTTCGTTACTATTTTGACTGTGTATGCAGTCATTCTTCCTTTTAGTCTACCACCGGAAGAATCTCTGTTCTTCTATAATGCTCTAGGGGTGACAGTATTTTTAATTCTACCACTCCTCTATTTTTCAATACTTATTGATATAAATGGTTTATGATCTTCCATGTTTGTTGTTTTTTTTATATTCTGACCTATTTTTCGAAGACTCATGCTTTTTATCCAAGAAGATCTTCAACTTGTTCTTCTATACATGGTCAAATAATACGGATCAATAGCTGGTGATGATGCAGAAACATTAGCTGTTCATCGTCATCGTATCCGTTTTCATCTTGTTTTCTCTTCTCGACTTTAAATCAAGCAAGTAATGGTCCAGAATTCGTAGGTATGGAGTTTCGAATGATCATAATATACAAAGTAGAAAGGAAAGGTAATAGCACGATTTGATTTGTCAAATTACCAGAATATCCGAAAAAGACCGAATCATCAAGAAATATATTTCATTGATATGTTTAGAAGTTAAATAGAATGAAAGAGTTATGTAACATGGTTCATGATGATTGTAAGGTCTGTGAATCATCATCTTCCATTAGAAATTCAGCATGACTTCGGAGCAAGATATTCTCTAAAGATGTCATCGAATCCAGAATTACCTGGATTCTTTGAATATAGGGTTTGGTCCTTGTATTTGTCCTTGGTCTCCTTTATGGTTAGCTCAATCTGTTTTTTAGTTCCAAATCTGAGCTTTTTCAATACGTTATTCTTTATCATCAAACTTCTGGCCATTAAGACCATCTATAGCTTTTGCTGCTTCGTCAGCATTCTCAAGGTTAACGAATCTGAATCGTTGGTTATCAATCCGAGATGGTTTCAAGAGATTTTATTTTTAGATGATTAAATGCTGATTGTAATCGTTAACGGATCTAATGGTTGATGAATAGGCGTTGTTGATTTCAAAAGTAATGAATGATAATTTCGATGGTTTGATGTGATAATTCATCATAGAATACAAATGAAGATAATTCATGAATGTAGTGATCTTTAGGAAGATAACATTTGCTAAAGCTTTACTTAGATTCCGATACGTCAAATCAGAATATGTAGTAGTTGTTCTTTAGTGAACGGATACACATATCTTGTGAGTGTAATTATTATAGTTACTGATTATTGAATTAGAATTTGAAGAATGTATAATGTAACATATTAATGTGAGATATAAATATTTCTCTGGTTTTACCTACCCGTTAAATATTTTTACAATTTACAGTTTGTACAGAAGAGTTTTTAATTACAATCTTTATGAAGATATATATTCGTATATATTCTTCAGATGTAATCATGAATTTAATGAGTTAATATAATATTAAACTCATTTGATTTACGGTTGAAGATAATCTCCAAAACCTTAGAGATTTCATAATTGTCGTTAAATATTTCGCTAATGAAGTTATGAATCAATACTTCATCGTTCATTGTTTATTGATATACCTCGATATATGATATTGATGCTCGTGAAGCTCTTGTGAAATTTACAAGGCACGAATAATGTTTTCTAGAAAGTTTCGAGTACATCGAAAATAGAAGTGAAAAATCAAACATGTATTTGAATAATACACTTAGTTTATTATGAAATGGAGTTTATTGTACTGAAGCAGTGATTAATGATTGTTAAGTCATTAATGAAGGATGTACGTCAAAGCATATTAGTGATATGATTTAACCAAGTAGTACATACTAGTTAAGATTCACACGTAATAGTTTAGTATGAAAAGATTTATTATTGTTCCAAACCATATATATATAAAGTATACATATATAATTTTTTTTTCCAGGAAGAATGAGTCAATACATCTTGACTCACAATTACTAATATTCCTTGGTATCTATGGGGCGTATGATGTTGATATCCGAAGTACCGAGTGTGATGTTGAGGTGTGGGATGCGGATGTTGTTGGTGGTGAAGCTGATGCTGTTGGTGGTGATGTTGATGGTACTGGTGGTGCTGGTTATGCTGCTGATGCTCTTAGATTTCGCACCATATTCTCCAGAGCCACTACTCGAGCGCGAAGCTCGTTGACTTCTTCTACTATTCCGAGATGATTGGCGGTTCGGACAAGTGGATGAATAAGATCTAGAATTCTGGATATTAGATATTCGTGGTGGCGGGATATCCTGGAAATGAGGGTGAAAATGGTGTTCCGAATTGATTCGCCGGTAAGTGCTTCAGGTTCTTCACCAAGAGGTGAATTCGGATGGTGGAAGGGATCGCCTTCTTCTCGCCTCCATTGATTAAGTCGACTACGAACCCACCCGCAATTCATCCAGAAAAGATGATGGCTAATAGGTTCGTTCGTTCCGGTTACGATGTCCATGGAGCTCGAGGAATCAGATGAGAAATCCATATTATGTGTTTGGAATAGGGTTTGATATGAATTGAGTGTTGGATGCAATGTTTGTCTCCTTGAATACGTGTATATAGCAAAAAGATTTCCGTAATTTACGGAGGAAATTTAGGAAATATATCAGACAAAATCTAATATAATAAGTATGATAGCGACAGGATTAGCCTATATGTAATTGGTACAATAATTGCAGTAAGATGTCGGTGGATCAAAAATGATAAGTAGTGAGAAGTAGTGATCGGTCGCGACTAGTAGTGAGAGGCGGCATTGAGTAGTAGTAACCAACGATAAATAGCAAGGAGTAGTGGTAAAGATGATGAGTATGTCCAGGCAGTGTCTTCCTAGTGCCAAGTAGAAATCAGGGGTGACGGACAGTGTCGGGTAGTGACGAATTGTGACGTGATTACACGCTCCTTATAGGTTATAATAACAATTAAATCGTACCGTGTAAATTTCTACTCATATTTGAAATTAAACGGTTTATGTTCTAAACGGTATTTATCCAAGTAACCTACTTGACTCGCTCCCAATTCCTTATTTTGCGATGTCAGAACTTCTATATGAGTTACCGTAATGTAATCCCGGTCATTACATTACGCTATCTCACATTTCCATTCGACATCACTCCATAAGTTCAAGATGGCGTAATCAACTTAATTTAGTTAAATCCCGCGTCGTGTGTACGTATGTGTTTTGTAGTATGGTGTTCAGTTCAAGTCCATATCATATGAGTGTAAGGTGTATATGTACGTGATGTAATGTGTAGCTCTACATGTAGCATAGTGACACATACAGTGTAAGTACGGTGCATAAAATTCGTCCAAGACACACGGCTATAGACTAGACTTCACTAATGCGTTCTACGGTTAGACACACTAATATATCCTAGTTCCCTATAGCCAAAGCTCTGATACCATACTGTAACACCCCGTCAAAAATCCCTTTAATGGAATGTTAACTCTGGTCCCAGTGCTTGGCTTGACTTTTACGTAACAGAAATATTCTACAGCGGAAGCAATTAATACCTGAGAATAAAACACGCAAAATGGATCAACAATAATGTTGAGTGAATCTACAGGTTTTAAGTAAACAATACAGTATGTTTAAGAAATACATTTAGAAAACGGTTATTAGTGGAAGACCACCAAGGTTCAATGTTAAAAGTTTGTAGACAACTCCGTGTCCCATTTTAAAAGTTTGTTGACACTACCATGTCAAGTTTCAATTATTTGTAGACAATACCATGTCAAGTTTCAAATATTCGTAGACAATACCATGTCAAGTTTTTTCTCATTTGTTCGTAAACCACAGTTTTAAATGACGTTGTATAGTATCTGAAAAACAGTTATCAGAAAATAGTTTAAGTTCTTTGACCACGAGATTTTACAAGTACAACTCCAAGTTGCGAAACGTTTGCATAATCTATGAGCACCTGAATACTAGCAATGACCCGAGTATAGAATCCACTATACCCGCCTTTACCTCATAAAAATGTATACACTTGTACGAATGTATTATATTCAAAATAAATGCACCACCATTTTTAAAGCGGGTGAGGTTGTCAACCTAACGGATCCGTCCATCTAAATAGTGCCTACACCGATGGTATTTAAAGTATTCAAGCTAGAGGCTTTGTGTACAAACTCAATATGCAGATTTAGTACTCGTGTCAATACAAAAATCATTTGATAATATAAGTATAACAACGTGTATTCTCATCCCTGAAAACATGTAAAAAAAAGCGGGACTGTAGACTCACCTTTGAATAAAGCTCGGATTGAAAAGTGGACAATTTACTTGTACGGTTTATAGCCGAGTAATGCAACCTAAGTATATGTATTTAGGTTGGTCAATAAATATTGTAGTATAAGTTGTCTTATTGCTCGAATCGACGCGTTTCAAAGTAGAAGTCAACATGCAGTCAACTAATTCATGCAAGTCAAACAAAGTCAACCGAAAGTCAAACTTGGTCAAAGTAGTCAACTAAAGTCAACATCAGTAGGTTCATGTCAAATATGAGTCAATATGTCAAACCTAATTCAAACAACACGTTTCAGGTCATGAATAATCATTTTCACAATTTCAGTTTATCGTTGTGCACAAAATTCATGAACACGTAGCATACTTAGCATATTATCTCATGGTACATAATTCATGAAAACATGGCAAACTCCATATCATAAATATACTTAAAATTGATTCCAAAAAGTCCAACTAGGGTCTCATACGATAATTAAAAGTCAGAAATCAGAAGGGATACATTTGGGGTTCACCAAGTCGGTTTCTGACCGCGCACTGATTTGGTTTTAGCTATAACCGGAGTTAGGAACATGCAATCGATACAAGACCAGTGGACATAGTTCACAAACCAGTTAAAATAACACATATCAAAAATTTATCAATTTTAGTTTAGCCAATTTGTATAGTTTATTCATGCAAGTTGAACATTCAGTTTTTCAGCTCAAATCAGAATTTACATAAAGTATGGCTCTATTGTACCTAATGCATAAGGTTTCAGAGATTGAAATTAACTAACCATATGTCACATATCATGTTAAGATTCATTTTCCATAAGCATATATTCTAATTCAATAAACACAAACCACATAGTATAAAACAGAGAGCAAGTTGCTGTTTCAGATTCTAGTTTAGTTAGTCACATTCGCACGCAATTATCCGAAGATCTAGATACAATTATACTATGATATCTACATGAGAAGTGAAGTAATTTTTGTTTAAATTTCAAATATGCAAAGATTTAAGTCCAAAAGTTAACACATTTTATCATACAAGGCTGTTTTCATGCAAGTGCTGTATAAATCCACTTTTTCACTAAATCAAGCATATCTCAAGTTATACATAAGCAAACAACATGATATCCTAGTGTAACCTGAGTGTTTTTAAATTACCTATCCAATGGTATTAATTTCACAATCCAATTCATGGTCTATAAAACCCAGAATTTCCGATCAATCACAAAAACACAACGTTAATTTCCATTGATCATAACTTGATCATCCGGAAACGAAATCAAGCGAATCCAAAGCCTAAAATTAATAGTTTTTCGTAAGGAACCTAATTATCATATAATATCATGCATTAGAAAAATAAAAATTCACTGATCATGCAATATACAATTCGGTTTTCTCAACAAATAAACAAAACGAGTGATCTAACGCATTAAACAATCAACAAACATCAAGACTTGAGCAATAGACAACCTAATTTATGAAACCTTAATAAAAATCTGATTTTAAAAATTAGGGTTCAGCTAATTATACCTTTGATCACAAAATTGTTTATACTAGCGCGTAGAGAACGACGATCGGAGCAAGATTGATCAAACGAGTAAGAGCAAACAAGCAAGTTTGATGGTTGATTTGTGTGTGTGTGTGTGTTTGATGTGAAGAAGAAGAGAGGGAGGAGGAATGAGCTGCATTTTCTCATAGATAGGATGGAATGAATGATTAAAATTGTATAGAGAATTATCTAACTAGTTACTTAGTGCCTAAAAATCAAAAGTCAACAAACATGGGCCTAAACTAATTAGTCAGCAAACATGGGCCTAAACTAATAGTCAACATGCATTGGCTACTCATGGGGCCAAGGATGATGAGGTATGAGGTCATGTCCATGTGGCCTCGGGCTCGGGTCTCGGGCTCGTTTTGTGTAAAAGCTCGTTCGCGCGTGGTTCGTTTCGAGTGCCGTTAACCGTACCGAATCTCCGGAACATTAACTAGTCGTTGAAACAAAATCACCGTGTTTAATTCATTAAGTAAATAATAAATTAAATTTCTTTCGTAAGTTCAATAATTATTAACAATAATTATTCTATCGTTTTTCTGAGTTCCGTTAACTTAAAAAGTTTTCTAGGCGATTAACTTTAATCGTGTCGTTTCTAGTTTAATTTTTCAACCGAATTAAGTTCACTAATTAATATAACATATTAATTCAAGTAATCCACTAAGGATCAAGTACGCATTTAATTACTTTAAATACGAAAAAGTTTCACGTAGCCACTGTTAACTATTCTGGAAGAAAAAAAATTGGCGTATGAAAATTGTATGATTTAACTAACGATCGTCAAGTATTTAACGGAAGTTTTAAAGAAAAAACTCGGGTTGTTACATAACCGGTGGTGGTGGCGGTGGCGGTGGAGCTTGGGGTTGCATTTCCGCAATGGCTGCGGCTACACGTTCTTGGATCATCTCTTCAATTTGAGCAGCAGTAGGTGTGGATCGACCGTTAGCCATGGTGTTCTAAACAAAAATTTTGACTCAAGTCAAAATCCAGCATTCAAATAGTAATAATACAGTATATAGTAACCAACATGGAATCAAAACATCACATGTTATTAATTAACGCATCTAGGTACAAATACCACAGAATCATCGTACAGTAATGTAAATAGAACATCGTGCAAGAATTAAATAACGCAAAGTTCCATTAATAATAATAAGTTTTATACATCTGAATAAGTCCGTACAATACATAAGTGAAACATAAAACTACAACTAGATTACATAATGAAATCTAAATACAAAAGCCCTACGGTGAAGGTGGGTGTAAGATGTCCATAACAAGAGACATCTGCTCCTCAAGCTCAGCTACTCGAGCTCGGAGGGTCTCCACCTCCCTTGTCAATTCCTCGACAGTGGGAGATGGTGGGGCAGGCGGTGCCGGCGGTGCAGGTGGTGCCGGTGGTGCGGGTGGTGCCGGTGGTGCGGGTGGTGCAGACATTACATAACGGGGTGCAGATGTTCCGGCTCCAGAAATAGTCAGTACGTAACGGGGTGCCTTACGCACTTGTGGGTCGGCAGGTTACGGCACAAGCCGCTTACGAGCAGTAACCCTACGACGCCGACCAAATGCGTCAGTGAAGGCTCGTCCTCCGTTGATCCCCGGAATGATGGTACCGTCGAAGCGATACCGCTTCTTTGGCGGGGTGGAGGGTGGCTGAATAGGTATATCAGCAGGGTCCTCATCATCACTGGACTCGTCTGAGGAGGTGTCGTCGGATGAAGCATCAGTGGATGACGGGTCGTCCGAATCATGTGGTGGCTGTACGGGTGGCTGAACTGGCCGTCCGCGGGCGGCCACCATCTGTCTGTATCTACCTGGCGGAATCGGAACTAAACGTCCATTAGGAATGCGTCGGCACGGCATGCACATATGGTTACGGAATGGCCCTTCCCCGAACTCCGCGAGAATCACAACACCACCTATGCGGGGCTGTGGCTCCGAGGGTCCGAGAGCAGACGGAGCTGGAATCTACGTAGGGTCCACGTGTCCGTCAATAGTAGCCACTAGTGCCGGCGCACTACTACTAGCTCCGGAAGACGAAGCGCCGGGGTCACTGGTGCGTATCGGGATCGGTGTCTCGGCAGCAGCAGCAGGTGGGGTGGCTGACGAGTCTAAACTGCCCAAAACGATAGCAGGTGGAACATCCGACATCTGAACAAGGAAAAATAAATTTTCCATGTCAGTAAGTCATAAAGCAAGCACGTATTAGGCCAACAGTTTAAATCATGTATAACAATAAGTAGCATGCCAATAATAACGAATCGTACAGAATTAGCATGCAATCGAAAGCAAGTGATATTACACAGTAGTGAAATCATGTAGTAGCATACGGCATATAGCAGTAAAAGTAAGCAGCAGCATGCAGTAAGTTAAGCAGAAACACGTAAACTAGCAAGTTGTAGATTAGTCCTATTAGTGAATCCTACTCGGGTCGGTCTTAGACTCACTAATGCAACCTAATTCCCTACAACCAATGCTCTGATACCAAATGTGATGCCCCGTACAAAACCATCATGTACGAATCATCAACAACAGGATCATTACAAGGTTAAGTACTATATGCTGTAATAAAAGAAGTTGCATTCACGATAAAAAGATGACGTCATAACCGACGTCAATTGTTTTACACCAACAGTATGCTTCTACGAATAGCAAGAATGAATAAATTTATGTGACCCTTAGGTAGTTACAAAACATAGTTTCAAATGTATTAAAGTTTGAATGCAAGATAAACAGTTCATGCGGTGATAACACTAGAGCAGCGGGTGTCTACGGCAAGACTAACACGACAGCGGAAGCAAATAACCTTAAGCACCTGAGAAAAACATGCTTAAAAACGTCAACACAAAGGTTGGTGAGCTATAGTTTAAGTATAACAGTATGTAAGGTAAGCCACGATATTTCAGTGCTACATAGAGCGTTTCAAAACAGTATGATAAAGTATATGTTAACCGTGGGCACTTGGTAACTAACTTAACGTTTATACCCCCTGAAAGTACACTTGGTAAGTGCGTATGTCTACGAAGTATTAAACACTCGTTAAATGCTAGCGCGACTAGCCCGAGTGGGGATGTCAAACCCTATGGATCCATATCTAAGATTCGCGTTCACGGTTCAAAAACCAATGATTAAACGTTACCGAGCTAAAGGGAATGTTTATGCCGTTGTATAACCCACACATATATAAGTTTAAGTACTCGTGCCTAGTATGTAAAACATAAAATCCACATGTATTCTCAGTTCCCAAAATAAGTTAAAGTAAAAAGGGAATGCTATAACTCACAATGATAAAGTAGCGGTAAAGTATGACTCGGAAAGTAAGCAAGTAATGAAGGTTGTCCAAATGGGTCCTCAACCTAAGTCAAATATTACTAAGTCAGTAATCGTCCGAATAGGTTTAAAAGTATGTAAATAAGGTCTTAAAGGTCATCATCATTCATCATCAAACAAAAGGCGTAAAGTAAATTTCGTTCATGAAAGTAGTTTAAAACAAAAGCTGACTTCGATCAGTCACCACGGCCTCTACCCTTACTGACTTAAGGTGAGACCAGTGGACATGGCTCCGTATATGAGTCCTTTAAGTGTGGTAAAATTTACAGAAGCAAACTAGTCTTTGTTTGACCGTGGCGACGGTCTAAGTGCGAGTAGGTCAGAAATTTCTGCACAACGTTAAAAGGACATAGTGACGATCGGAGGGCCATAAATCCTAAACCGTAACTCGGATTAAGATGAGTCATATATGAAAAATTATCTACTCGAAAATATCTATCTGAAAATCAAGGTTACAGTAGCCCAGGTATACTGGTCTGTTACAGAACCCAGAAAACATAGGCAGAAGACAGTAAACAGAAAAATAGTGGGTTCCGATGGTCTTGGTGTTTGATGTTCATCATGGTTCTCATCCTTGATGCATATAGCTTTAAGTGTACAACTCATTGATGTGTTTACCTCATCTTGACCAAGTTTTGACCATCATAACTCTTGTATAATTCTAAGACATGAAGCACAACTCACTTAAGAGTTGTATGTAGTTTGATGAACCAAAGTTACATCAATGTCTTAGGCTTGTCACATACATGAACTATAAAGTAATATTAAGCAAGTTTTGACTATTATGACACAAGTGTAGGTCTAAGATATGTAGCACAACTCACTTAAGAGTTGTATGAAGTTTGATGAACCAAAGTTACATCAAAGTCTTAGATCTAACACATACATGAACTTTAAAACTAATAATAAGTTACAAACTTGAAAGTAAACTTATGAAATCAAGATCTTGAGTTGTAGAACATAGTTCTTTAGTTTGATCTTGAAGATCCAAGACTCAAAAGTCTAGATCTAACATAAGTGTACAAAGTTATAATTAAAGAAAGCTTAATTGTGTGTTCTTGAACTTTCAAAGTTAACTTTTAGTTCAAGATTAATGAGATCAAGACTAACTTGTAGTACTTGACCAACAACAACCAATAATCACAAAATTAAAGTGCAAGTAAATGAAGTAGTAAACTAAATGAACAAGAAACAAATTCATGGGTTGTTCATACTTTAAAGATTCAAACCAAAGTTTGATCTTTAGAAAGTAAACTTTAAAGTTTACTAACATGACTTACAAGTATGATTTGCAACACATGAACTCTAAATCTTTTGAAACAATAAATGTAGAACATAAACTAGTAAGTTTAGTTCTTGTATGTTCTTGAAATTACAAGATAAAATGAAGAATCAAACTAGAAAGTTTGGTTCTTAGTAACTAGTAAAGAATAACAACAACAAAGTAAGTACTCAACAACAACATGAAACAAGTAACAAACAACAAATGATGATGATTAAGGGTGTGTGTAATTCGGTTTTTGTAAGAAAAGAAGAAGAGAAAAGAAGTTCCATTTACTTACAAGAAAGAAAGAAACCTTGAGAGAAAAGAGAGTAAAAATGAAAGCAAGTAAAAGTGTGTTTGTGAGAAATGAGGATTCAAGTAACAAGTAATACAAAAAAAAAAAGAATTTGAACTCCCTTTGTGCCCATCTAGGCCACGGTTACAGCAGAAAAAAAGAGGGAGGGAGAAGTTCAAAGGGTCTTTGCATGTTAAAGTTTAAAAGTGTGGGTAATAGAGGTGGTTACATGGGGATCATGTGCAAACTAGATTCCTAATGCCTTAACTAACTAGTTTCATGATCTAAATAATACTTACAAGTGTTAGTAGGCTAACTAAGTCCATTAATATGGGTAGGGTGGGATTCTAAGCCCATGTACAATTAAAAGGCCCAAGTTTGTAAGTATTTTAACAAGTAATCCAATAAAAGCCCATGTAATTAGCTAATAACCTTAGTTAAATAAAATGATTAATAAAACTTAATCATGAATGTAAATAATACTTGAAAATATTATTCGTGCAAGTTTCGTGTGTCACAAAGACGTTTCGGGCAATTAAAGTCAAGTACGGGCAATCATGGCAACATGTAAATGTAATAACATACATTCGTTTAATCACACGTATTAATAATAATAATTATTATTTAATAAACCTTGGAAAATCCAGGGTCGTTACACTAGTGTTACCCGGAATGATCACACTAATCTTGAGAACATTGGAAAACAACGTCGCATAATCATCTCTACGACTCTACTAGTTGACTAACTCCCACTAGCTCGATAACTTTTGTCGGTTACCAAACTCACACCGAGTTCTCGAAACCCTCAACGATTCTAGAAAGCTAAAGTTCCGGGACTTACACGATTATCCGCTCCCATTCGTCACCTAAAGACTCCTAATTGATCACCCTCGAAGAAAACCGCTCCTTTTGTTGAAACATCAACCAAACCCGAGCAACCGTCGAACGCGTTCTATCCGACACCTTTCGACAACCAATTACCCTTTGTGACAAGAAGCTCAAATCAGCCCGCATATACCATAAACCATGGAATATTGACCAAACACCATTGGTTATCCCGTTTCCAAACCCGCTCATGATCTTCCATAACAAACCTACATCTCTGAAAACATAGCTCGCATCGCTCGAAGTTTCCGAGACAAAACCATCTCGCTCTCGCGTCATCAAACCCGAAAAACTTCATCCAAAAAACTTTCCAGATTCGAAAAATCATATCTCGAGATCCAACGGTCAGATCAGCCTCAAATATTTACCACGTGTAGATTAGTAAGTCTACTATCTACAAATAAAAAATCAAGTCGATCCAACGGTTAATGAATCCTCTAGGAATTTCCTACTACAACAGCTCCTGGAACTCCGAATTTGAAAGTTCAATCATTCTTTCGCACGGGATCGCGAAGAACGAGAACTCATATCCGACACCCGGATCTCCCGAACAATCTCTACGCAACGAACCCATCAACCCGACCTCTGAATCCATAACCCTTCGCAAAAAATAAATCACCATCATGATGCAATCAGCATCCCGGTTACAAAATAACTTTCAAGAATCGTCACCCAAATCTTGTGTGATCAACTCTCTCCGATACATAGACATATTGTAACACCCCGGTTTTCGTAAGTACAAAGTTGGTGCGTTTCGCGTACTAAATCGGAATGTTGAATTTAAATAAAGGAAAAATGCCGTGGGACACAGGGCCGCGCCGCGCCTTTTGGGTGGATCATATGGTTGTTTCAAATGTACGGAGGCTGTTACTAGATTTACCTTGGAGCCGCACCATGGGCCCTAGGGCCGCGCCGCGCCTTGTCTGGGCCAGACTCGATTTTCAGCTCGTTTTTAGGGGTATTTTAAGGGTGTTTTGGTAATTTCGCATTATGAACGGGTTATAAGCCTCAAATCGGTTCCAAGCTTATCCTTATCCTCATTTTTTGCACACTTCACCTTCTTCATCAAACCCTAGAGTGAGAAACCCATTTTAGCGAGAGAAAGCTACATTTGGAGAAGAAGAAGGTTGATTCGGGTTAAAGTGCAAGAGTTAAGGTTGTTCTACTCGTCAACGACATCATTTTGGTGGTATTAGTAAGTCTTAACTCCGAATTTCATCTTTATGATTTGATATCCAAGTTAGGGTTTTGAGCTTGTTAGTTGTGAAACCATTTAGATGATGAAGTGGGTTTATGGTGACTAGTTGTTGTTGATACTTGGCGGGTTTTGGGTTGGTTGACGTTTTGGCCATGATTAGGCTTTGATTTTGGGTATAATCACTAGTGTTAGTGATTATGGAAGAGTTGGAACCCATTTGGGTGTATTTGGGTTGACTAATTTTGAAATGGGTCAAAATTAGGGTTTAGGTGTCAAATTGGGCAAGATATGTGTTTAACACTTATGATTTGGTTTAATTGGTGTGTTAGGACCATTCTCACTTGTGTTAGTGATTATTGGTTAGTTTGGGCGCGGTTTGTGCTTGGAAGTGCTTTCGGGTCGAAATTGCACTAAGTGTCAATTTGGGTTGATTTGTAAATCCACCCTAATTGTGTTGTTGTTATGTGATAAATGGAATAGGTACTTTCCATTGGCGACTGCAAATTTTGGTTTGTGCATCTATCAAAACGACAAGGTGAGTGTTAGTATACTATGTGCATATGTATGTATAGGATGGGTGCGGGTTGGGTGAAGTGAACCTCGGCGATAGAGCTCACTTCACATATAGGTGGATTTGATGGGCTTGTGTATAGGTCCAATTGGCGCAGTTGTGCATTTTGGTTGACCACATTTGGTGAGGTGCACACTTCGTGTGTACGTTATCACATGGTCTTGTGATATGGATAATCCCGATGGCGTGGGATTGGTATTTGAGATGCGGTTGAGTAACCCCGATGATGTGGATTTATATAATCCCGGGACCGTGGGTTTTGATTTGGGAGGTGAATCACATGTGGTGCGGTTTCACGATGAAGCGTGTAGATTCGGTCATCAAATTGAGGTAGTAGTCACGTATGGTGCAGATTCACTAAGGCTCGTGTAGTTTCGACCAACCTCGATGTTGTGATGGTAATGAAGATAGTAGTCTCGTGTGGTGCAGACTTACTAAGGCTCGTGTAGTTTCGGCCAATCTTCATTTTGGTTTGGTATTTGGCTTTCGGTATTGGGTTAAGGGGTTAACCTTGGGCGGTTTACGCTTTGTTATATATATATATATATATATATATATATATATATATATATATATATATATATATATATATATATATAGATATATATATTATGGATGTATTGTTGTGTTGTAGCTAACCCTCCGGGTGTAGCTTGATGGCGTTGTACATATCGTTGTTGGTGTACTTACATTGTGGATATATTATCTTGTTGTATAGCGATCGTACGGTATGCTTAGATTAGCTTGCCTTTATGCTTGGATGCTCCGGTATGTGCTATTTGATTATTATTGTGTGGCGTGTCCATTTTATGCATATATATGTATGTAGTATATTCTCACTCACTAAGCGTTAGCTTACCCTCTCGTTGACTTTATTTTTATAGGTTCGCACGATGGCGGCAAGGGTAAGTACCGGGACTAGTGAGCTAGCTTGTGATGCTTAGAAGACTTGGCTTTTGGATTTCATAGGATTGGGTAGATCGTTCCCAATAACCATGCTCGGTCTTTTTGTTGGAAAACTTATTAGTGTCTTTTGGTTATGTCAATTGGGTCTTGGGTTGAACACCCGTTTGGATATTTAAACTTATGTAATAAATGTTTTAGAGTCGATTAAACTTACAATTGTAATGAAGATGTTTTTGGATACATAATTGGGACCTAAATGTTGTAAATATTATTACGTTAAAAAGAAGAAAAAAATATGGGACGGTTTAACGACGGGTTGGGTCATTTCAAGTGGTATCAGAGCATGGTCTAAGGGATTTAGGCGACTTGAGATATGTGCCTTGACTTAGACTTTTGTGTGTGCTTATTTGTTGCGGGACTTGTAGTTGAACGGGTCGGACGGGGACTTGGTTAGTGCCTTAGCGTGTAGGTGAACTAACTAGGATTGTGGCTTGTGTTGTGATGTAATTCTTGCGTGTGTTTATATCGCGTAGAATTTTTGTTTGTGTTGGTTTATATCATTGAGCGAGATAGTCGTTGTACTAATGAGTTGAGACGGCGTGTGCACGTAATAATGACTAGCTACCATAGTTACGAGTACAAATCGTGTATAACAAGTGATGTAAGACGACTGTTGAGCAAGAAGGGGCGATGTTGCGTGTGTGGTTTTATGCGTTTGTTGTTTAATCGTTTGCATTCTTTAGATGAATACGAGAAGCAGGACTTCGAGGACGAATCAAAGCGACGACGATGAGTTTAACGCTAGAGTTGCGGCCGCCGTTGCGGAGCAATTGGGAGCGTTACGAGAAGAAATGGATAGGAACTATTCCGAATTTCGAAGTAGTAGTGAAACGAAGCATTGTCATAAGAGCTTCATGAGGACTAACCCTCCAATGTATGACAGGAAACCGGATCCT
The DNA here is from genome assembly GCF_046630445.1 of Rutidosis leptorrhynchoides. Classification (NCBI taxonomy): domain Eukaryota; kingdom Viridiplantae; phylum Streptophyta; class Magnoliopsida; order Asterales; family Asteraceae; genus Rutidosis; species Rutidosis leptorrhynchoides. Next base: position 78,459,264 of record NC_092341.1, on the reverse strand, counting down.
TTGATAAGCACAACATGGATCTCGAATGTCGAAGGGTGTTTTCGCACTATTGAATGCCCTCCCGAGAAGATGACAAGACTCGCTACTAGCTTGTTGCGGGGTAGGGCGAAGGATTGGTTGGATGGTAAAATTGATATTGTTGGTGGTGAAGCGTTTATGGGGTTATCGTGGGACGATTTCAAGAAGGAATTATTCGAGGAGTTCCGAACGCAAGCCGATTTGGCGGAATTGCGTGATGAGTTGCGAAATTTGCAACAAGGTTCTATGGATTTGAATACTCTCAAGACGACCTTTATGGTGAAGGCTCGTTTTTGCCCGGAGTATAACGGAAGAGATAATATGTTGATGGGAGATTTCTATCGAACTTTGAATGATGACTTGCGGAGCAAGATTAGCCTTGGTCAAGTGAACTCGTTTGTGGAGTTATTCGCCGTGGCTAGGGGTTTTGAATCGCATTCGAAATTGATAGTTGGTGAACCTTCAAGTAAGAGAAGTGTTGTTTTGTATGGTGCTCCAAGTAAGAGAACTAAGGGTGCAAGTGTGAGCACGGGTGGTACACGGACGGGTATATCGGATTCTAGTGCGTCTAGGTGTTACAATTGTGGTGTGAGGGGTCACAAGTTTTGGGAATGTTCGGTGCCAAAGGGTGATGGCACGGTGTGCTTCAATTGCCAAAGAGAATGACATCGCAAGTCGGAGTGTCCCGAGTTAGCGGGGACGGGTGTGACCAGAAGACGTTAAGGTACGTTTCGTTTTAATAAATATGTCCTTTGATTATTTATTATGTGCAGATGAGTTCGGGTTGTAAATGCATTGTGTTGTGCGTGTTATTGTTATGGGTGACATTCCCAATGGAATTACCCTACGGTGGAGTTTGGATTGACGGATGAAGGGCGTAAGACTTGGTGCAACCAAGCATTCCTTAGTGTTTGGGAAATGTTTCTACCAATCCATGAGAATGGGCTTTGGTGTTCGGTTGTTAAGCGCGTGTTCGCTTTTGTGTTGAGGATGGTGAACCATGAGGTTCATCGGGTGGATGGAACCCTAGAGATCGAGTGCTTGATCTCGATGTATGTTGGTAATGGAGTCTACGTGACGCGATGTTAGGTGCCTCTTTCATACCTACTAGCGTGGTATTCGACTCCGACGGTGTTGCTATTACATTGTACTTAGGGTACCGGTGAGAAACCCTTAGGTGCTTGAGCGACGGTGGTAAAGTTGCAAGTGATAGCAACCCGGTGATTGCTAGAGCGATACTTGTACGGTTAGGTAAGTACTTCGGTTGAAGTAGTGAATGATAATCCGAAATCCTTCGTATGCTCAAGGTTGGAGCAAGGTATCGTGATGTGTATATCGTGGGATACTTTTATCTCAACGATGTGGTTACGGAACGGAGTTCTAAGTGAGGGAGTTTGTACTCTCACACGGAGATGTTCCAGTGTGCTGATATTGGGCGATGCTCGTATAGATTCGAAGCTAGCGTTGAGACCTACGTTGGCCGATTGTGGTAAAGGTACGGTTTGGAATAAATTGTACTATGGTTTTGGATTTAAATTATCACCGAGGTGGTAACGTGGTGAATCTCATTGAGAGATAATGGACGTGTTTGACGAGCAAGGTGAGATCCCTCGATTAAGGGATGTGCGTGTTGGATTCTCTTCTAGAGAATTATTGTTTTGTGCCTATGTGCGATATAGGTGGTTCTTTCTCGATTGTGTTGTCGTTGTGTACGCGTACGTATGATGCGTGTGCAAAGATTCCAAGTGAGTGGAATGTTTCTAAGTATGAGTATATATTTGTTGTTTGGGGTGGATGGTTAGTGTATTCCGTTAGGATTCACTATAGTGTAGTAGGACGCGATGTTACACTACTCATTGTGATCGAGGCCAAAAGAGCGTGTGTTGATGGTTAGTGTATTCCATTAGGATTCACTATGGTGTAGCAGTGCGCGATGTTACACTACTCGTCATTGAGGCCAAAAGAGCGTGTGTGACGGGTGGGTTTAAAGTTTGGGCGTTCGATACCACCCAAGGGACTAGTGATGCATACTAGTGGCGTCTGCGTGGCTAACGGTTCATTCGCGAGAATCGTTCCCTTTGGATTTTGGTTATGTGTTGGGAGTAGTGTTATATCGGCATGGTATAACATTATCGGGAAATGCGAGTACCGGTGGGAAATGAGAGTACCATTCCTGTGTTGTGATTTCGGGAAGTGAGTCTTGTGTAGTTCGGATTCACAATGACACGTGTAGATGCGGTCATTCTATTGGGATAGTGACTCTTGTGTGGTTCGGATTCACTAGGGCGCGTGTAGTTCAGCCAATCCCGATTGTTGTTGCGGTTGAGGTAGTGAGTCGCGTGTGGTGCGGATTCACTAAGGCGTGTGTAGTTCGGCCAGCCTTCATGATGTTAGATTTGAGAACTATTGGTTGTTTTATACGCCGATGGTAAGGTCGTGAGGACCATGTTGTATGATTAGAGATGCAATAGCCGTGTTTTGCTCACATAATTGCGGTAGTTGCGTATTAGCCGTGCTGCGCATTACAAGAGATGTTAAGCGGTAAGTGTTATCCGTAAGGATTCGCTTTTACTTGGTCTTCATCGGTTAGGTTATTTACCTTATCTTGGTTTGTGGTTGTTCTTAGGATTGTACTTGGTATGGGTACACTAAGGAGTTGATATCTCGGTACGAGATTGGTTGAGTTTTCCCGATGTGTGGGATTGAGCAAGTTTTAGTGCTCGAATTTGTGGATTCGATAAATCGCGGGTGACAATTTGGTTGTTAAAGGTGACTCATTGAGAAGAGTTGCCTAAAGGAGTGGAAGAATACATGGTGATTCCTCGTATTCTAAGTGATTGTTGTAGACTTCGGATGTTGAGTGCATTGCATGTTTCGAATGCGTGCAAGTATGTATTTGGTTAAGGGAATAATCTTCGGGTTGATGAGAAATGTGGTGGAAGTCGGATTGGAACGTATGTTTGAGGACCATAGAGTGTGGGTCCGGTTGGTTAAGTGACGAGGATCACGGGGACGTGAACGAGTTTAAGTGGGGGAGAGTTGTAACACCCCGGTTTTCGTAAGTACGAAGTTGTTGCGTTTCGCGTACTAAATCAGAATGTGGAATTTAAATAAAGGAAAAATGCTGTCGGACACGAGGCCGCGCTGCGCCCAGCCGTTCCGCGCCACGCCTTTTGGGTGGATCGAATGGTTGTTTCAAATGTACGGAGGCTGTTAGCAGATTTGCCTTGGAGCCGCGCCGCGGGCCCTAGTGTCGCGCCGCGTCTTGTCTGGGCCAGACTCGATTTTCAGCTCGTTTTTAGGGGTATTTTAAGGGTATTTTGGTAATTTCGCATTATGAACGGGTTATAAGCCTCAAATCTGTTCCAAACTTATCCTTATCCTCATTTTTCGCACACTTCACCTCCTTCATCAAACCCTAGAGTGAGAAACCCATTTTAGTGAGAGAAAGCTCCATTTGGAGAAGAAGAAGGTTGATTCGGGTTAAAGTGCAAGAGTTAAGGTTGTTCTACTCGTCAACGGCATCATTTTGGTGGTATTGGTAAGTCTCAACTCCGAATTTTATCTTTATGATTTGATATCCAAGTTAGGGTTTTAAGCTTGTTAGTTGTGAAACCCATTTAGATGATGAAGTGGGTTTATGGTGACTAGTTGTTGTTGATACTTGGCGGGTTTTGGGTTGGTTGACGTTTTGGCCATGATTAGGCTTTGATTTTGGGTATAATCACTAGTGTTAGTGGTTATGGAAGAGTTGGAACCCATTTAGGTGTATTTGGGTTGACTAATTTTGAAATGGGTCAAAATTAGGGTTTACATGTCAAATTGGGCAAGATAGGTGTTTAACACTTATATATATATATATATATATATATATATATAATTTCATGTTTTTTTTTATTCTTTATGGCCGGAGGTCCCCTTGAAAGCAATCTCTTTACCCGTCGAATAGAGAGAGGGAGGACTTTCTCCGCTCTTGTGAGTGTTTAACTCGGGGTGGAGAAATGATTTCTCTTTATTCTAGGATAGAGGAAGGATTGTCTACATCTCACCTCCCCCATACCCCACTCATACGGGATTGGGTATTGTTGTTGTTGTTGTTGTTGTTGTTGTTGATTTGGTTTAATTGGTATGTTAGGACCATTCTCACTTGTGTTAGTAATTATTGGTTAGTTTGGGCGCGGTTTGTGCTTGGAAGTGCTTTCGGGTCGAAATTGCACCAAGTGTCAATTTGGGTTGATTTGTAAATCTACCCTAATTGTGTTGTTGTTATGTGATAAATGGAATAGGTACTTTCCATTGGTGATTGCGGATTTTGGTTTGTGCATCCATCAAGATGACGAGGTGAGTGTTAATATACTATGTGCATATGTATGTATAGGATGGGTGCGGGTTGGGTGAAGTGAACCTCGGCGATAGAGCTGACTTCACATATAGGTGGATTTGATGGGCTTATGTATAGGTCCAATTGGCACGGTTGTGCGTTTTGGTTGACCACCTTTGGCGAGGTGCACACTTCGTGTGTATGTTATCACATGGTCTTGTGATATGGATAATCCCGATGGCGTGGAATTGGTATTTGAGATGCGGTTGAGTAACCCCAATGATGTGGATTTTTATAATCCCGGGACCATGGGTTTTGATTTGGGAGGTGAATCACGTGTGGTACGGATTCACGATGAAGCGTGTATATTCGGTCATTAAATTGAGGTAGTGGTCACGTGTGATGCGGATTCACCAAGGCTCGTGTTGTTTCGGCCAACCTCGATGTTGTGATGGTAATGAAGATAGTAGTCTCGTGTGGTGCGGACTTACTAAGGCTCGTGTAGTTTCTGCCAATCTTCATTTTGGTTTGGTATTTGGCTTTCGCTATTGGGTTAAGGGGTTAACCTTGGGCGGTTTACGCTTTGTTATATATATATATATATATATATATATATATATATATATATATATATATATATATATATATATATATATATATATATATATATATATATATAATGGATGTATTGTTGTGTTGTAGCTAACCCTCTGGGTGTAGCTTGATGGCGTTGTACATATCATTGTTGGTGTACTTACATTGTGGATATATTAGCTTGTTGTATAGCGATCGTACGGTATGCTTAGATTAGCTTGCCGTTATGCTTGGATGCTCCGGTATGTGCTATTTGATTATTATTGTGTGGCGTGTCCATTTTATGCATATATATGTATGTAGTATATTCTCACTCACTAAGCGTTAGCATACCCTCTCGTTGACTTTATTTTTATAGGTTCGCACGATGGCGGAAAGGGTAAGTACCGGGACTAGTGAGCTAGCTTGTGATGCGTAGAAGACTTGGCTTTTGGATTTCATAGGATTGGGTAGATCGTTCCCAATCACCATGCTCGGTCTTTTTGTTGAAAAACTTATTAGTGTCTTTTGGTTATGTCAATTGGGTCTTGGGTTGAACGCCCGTTTGGATATTTAAACTTATATAATAAATCTTTTAGAGTCGATTAAACTTACTATTGTAATGAAGATGTTTTTGGAAACATAATTGGGACCTAAATGTTGTAAATATTATTACGTTAAAAAGAAAAAAAAAATGGGCCGGTTTAACGACGGGTTGAGTCGGTTCACATATCCATGAGTTCATCGCGACATACTAAGTCACCTGGTCTCGATACATGTTGTAAACAAAATCCTTAGCTTGTCGTTGATCTAACCTTAATGAAAAAACGAATCATCAACCATATCGAAGAAACTTGCTTTCAAATTCGTCATCGCTCCCAAAGTCGAAACCTTGAGCTCTGATACCACTTGTTAGGTTAGGACCCAAACAAGAACATGTGATTGTGGTATCGTCAATCACAAAACCCACGAACGACAAACGAATAATCTAAAAGCATAAACGATAAATATAAAGCATAACGACACTAGGATTTTACGTGGTTATATCCCAACTACAAAACACGGAGAAGGGTTTACTCCACGGGCGCAAACGAGAAATGTTTTAATATTAATTTCGTGTACATATGTTAGGGTTACAATAGGGTGCTTATATAGGTAAATCTAAACAAGGAAACAACTTAAAGAGCAAGAATGCGTTTTTCCTCGTCAAGCTCCTGGATAAGCTTAAGCCACGTCGTGGCTAGAGGAGCCGCGTCGTGGCTTAAAACATGATCTCGAAACAGAAAAATTCCAAATGTTAAGCCACGTCGTGGCTGGAGGAGCCGCTTCGATGGCTAAAGGCATGATTTCAGAACAACCTTTTTTACAACTTTCGAACCTCATCCATGTGTTGAGCCATGACGTGCCTTAACACTAAAACGCACTTTTTTCTTGTTGTTTTGATATCCTTCACACATCCAACAAAACATATCCATGAGACTGTCGAGGCTAGGTTGAATGACAATGGTGGATCTACAATTCATCTTTGGGTTAATGAATTGGGGTTATCGGTTGACGTTCGCTCAATTATCAATGATGGTTTTTCAAGTGAGTTTTTTGTTAAGGTTAATCATAGTGTCGATGGTGGGTTTTGTTCTAATACAGAAAACATCTCAATGTCGACCAATGTGCCGAAGTTGCCGAATTTTCCTGTTTGTAATGATAAAAACGGGACTGTTTTGGTGGAAGCGGGTACGAGGGTAGTGGATGAGGTTATGTTGGTGTCGGGGTGTTTCGATGGTAATGAGGAGGTAGACGGCGGGAATAAGGGTAATGTTTTGGTTATTGGAGAAGAGAAGACAAGGGAAGACATGGGTTAGGGAGGTGGTTTTGTTAAGGAGTCGGGGGTAGTTGAGGGCAATTTGACTTGTGATAGTGTCGAGGCTAAGAGTAGTTCGTATTCGATTGAGTTGGTTCCCTTAAAGCTTGATGGATTAAGTGCGGGTCCATCAAAGAAAATAAGATGTGCGAATGTTTTGAAACCGGTTGCGGGAGACGAGATTAATTGTGAACTTTTAGATAACTTGGCTAAAGTTGCTACGGGGAATAGTGAGGGTCGGAAATTTTATATTTGTGCAAATAAACTTTTGCAAAGGTCATTGTAGGGGTTGACACGTACACTCTTCCAAGTTTGGGGTTAACGGGGTTAAGAAGCTTGAATCGAAGGGTAATTTGAAGATGAAAGGTAACGCTAAGGATAAGAGTTTAAAGGGTGGAGGTTTACGTTTGCTTGATTCTAGCGACGAAGATGATACCAGGGGGCAAAAAGTGATCATACTTTCGTGAGTATTGGAGCGGGAACGAGAGAAAAGCTAGAGAGTGTTGGTTTCTTTGACGAATATAGGAATGGAGGTTTCAATTCGGACGGGGTTGGAATCGAGTCTACGTTCACGTTCAAGGCGAATGAGGTAGATGACACCAACACTTCTAACGTTGGCTCTTGATTAGGATATGGCTTGTTCTTTGTTTGATTTATTTCTAGTTTCTTTTTTGTTTGTGTTTTTCTTTGTATTGGTTAGGCCAAGACAAGGCTCGGATTTAGTTAACATTGTATCGATTATGTTTGTTTACTGTCATCGAGCCTTATGTTGTGGCGTTCCTTTTGTATCTCTGTTTTCTTGTCTTCTTTTTGGAGATTAAGATGTTTATAAAGTTTTTATTTTTTTACAATAATAATAATAATAATAATAACAATAATAATAATAATAATAATAATCAATTGATTGTATTTTCTATGATTAGATATTGTTTAATCATCCCAAAATGATTTGTGTTGACTGAGTAGTCACTCTGAAATTAATCGGTTACATAGCTAAACTCCGTTCCCGATTTCTATCTCGAAGGAAATAAAAAAAAAATTGAATGAAAGGGAAAAATTAGAATCCTTTCGTTTAGAAGAAAAGACTGAAAGTAAAATTTTGTTAATAAAGCATACTTATAAACTGTTAACCTGTTAAATTTTAGAAGAACAAGTATTTGAAAAGAAACACATTAAGCAGGTATGTAAACTATTGTAATCGTGTTAACTTGAGCCGCACACTCCAAGAACAACACCAGCCTTCAACAACTGAGTTTATAAATTTGTTTGACCAGCTTATATCAATAACAATGATATTGAACCTCACTAAAACGTTCAAAGAATCAAATGCCACTTTTTCATCATCTTCACAATACAAGAACATGCAAAGTATGACAGTATGCGACAACAAACAATTATCGAAAAATAATAACCAAACCATCATAATGTTCGCATAAGAAACCAAAAAAGTAACCCATAATCTTCATAATGTAACAAACATAAATGTCAAGATCCAAATCACCAATTTCGTTCTATTTAACATATGATGACACCTAAATAATAAACAGCCATAGATATTGTTAAGAAGACGATTAGTCTTCCATTTTTTTGGCAGGATGGTATATTTACAAGCGTACAACGCATATGAATAATCATATGCAAATCTCAATCTCTCTACATATATATATATATACTATATATACCTAGTTCCATCTAAAAATCAGCTCATTTATTAGCTGCATTTACTTAAACGTTATCTCGACCTAGTCTTATCCCTCATACGTGCATATTATATTAATATTAATTATCATTAAAACAACATAATCAACTTACGTGTGATGTTAAAATGCCAAGAAGCATAAAAACTTCATTATTTTGGGCTTCTTGGTTCGACGAACACGATCTCTCTTTTCGGAACCTTCAGAACTAGTTGATGGTGACGATGAGTGGACCCCTTTTGAAGTGCCTTCGTTCCAACGATCTCTTGCCTCGTTCTGAGAAGTGGGGTCCGTTTTAGAGGTTTGTCCCGGAGAAGGTTTTGACTCCTCGTCTTTGGTGAGAGATCCTTTGGATTAAAATACCACAATAATCAGATACCAAGAACTGAGATATCAAATTTAAAAAAAATAAAAAAATAAAAAAAAATGCACAACCTATATACATTATAGAAAATGAATAATAAATATCCACACAAAACAGTTGAATAACTATGATTTGCAGAAGTTAAACAGGACATAATCTACAACAGAGAAAATAGAAAGATGATAGAACATACCTAAAGTGGCTGGTTGTACCACCACTTCTTTTGTTTTTTCAGGTACATAAAGATTCAACTTGATTCTTGAATCTTGATTTTCCTGGTCGGTAGGATCATTCTCTACTTCACGCATTAGGGCATCTAAATCGAAAAAATCGTCTGATGTCATACTCGTGGTCATACAGCTTGAATCAGCAGAACTTGTAGTACGCGACAGGGGAATAGCAAGATCATCCAACTCCAAGAAATCACCGTCGTAATCTCCAATTGGCAGCTCTGGAGATCGATCAGGAATGGCTAATGACGCCTCTGATCTATCAGCAATGGCTAATGGCAGCTCTGGAGATCGATCAGAAATGGCTAATGACGGCTCGGGAGATCGATCAGCTACGGCTAATGGTGGCTCTGGAGATCGATCAGTCATGGCTAATGGTGGTTCTGGATCTGGAGATATATCAGCCATGGCTAATGGAGGTTCACTTTTAGAAAGTTGTCCACTGCTGTCGTCGTCTACCAAAAATACCCTGCATAGTGCTCCATGATCCAGACCCTGCGCATTTCAGACGGATTAAAGATATAAAATTATAAATACAAAGGAACAATTCATAGATTACGCAATATGGGTTGAAGAGATAGTATATTAGTATGCATACCAATTTACTGCTACACTTATTGGTTGTTGTGTACTCTTGCATCATCCAATTGGTCTTTTGTTCATCGCCTTCATAGAATTGAAGTGTTTCTCTCAAACCATTAATCATGGTGTTTGAGTATATCACGCAAGCGTCCCCTGTTGATCTCCAAAACCCGTTTTCAGCATCCATTTTCGTCCCAGAACAGAAGTACCAGATGTTAGCTGCAAGTAATGTATCGTTTCAATAAAAAAAAACAATTATATTATATTATATATATCATTATATATCAGTAGCATATATAAATCAGTAGCATTGATACCAACCAGGGAGATTTGAGGGTCTGAATTGGTACGGATCCACATCAGAAAGTACATTTTTAGGCAGAGAACAGCCGCCACTTTTTAATTGTGTTAATAACTTGAAGACAACTTCATCTGTTGAGTATTCATCCAGTTCAATTGCAGAAGGAATGGACGCTGGAGGACACATTATAACTTGAACTTGTGTACAAATAAGTCAAAGTTTGACTTGACCGGAAATTGATTTCTACAAAGAAAAACAAAGTGTCAGTGGCATTATGAATAAATACAAGTTCATCAAAATAAAGATATTTTTTGCAACAAACATGAAAAATTATGAAATTGTTTAATAAAACCACATGACAATGGTGTTAAGCAGTTTCAAATACTGTGTGACGATTAGATTCTTAAATAGTAAAACAGTTCAATTGTTAAAAAATGATGATACACTAAACTTGAAATCGGAGATTATAATATTAACAAAAGTAAACCTAATGCAGACTATCTCAATATTCAAATCCGTGAAATCGAACATCAATTGTGCGTCAACACTTAAATTAGCAAACTTGTTATAATACAAGCTAGTGAAATTGAAATGTGAAACTACAATTTATAAGCATAATGGTTATAGTGATACATAGTTATTATAAATATTTTATTAACCTAATGATGAATTTTAAAATAACATCATAAGTCTCTCACACACACAGATAAAGCATAGGTTTATTCATCAACTTTAATTCAGTCAAATTAGTATACTTTAAAAGGAATATATCCCTATTATCAACCATACATCCAATTTTTCACATAAATAAGTCAACAAAAAACCCCCTAAAAATGGGAATTTAATAAACTAGGTCACAAAACCATTAATTACAACAACTTTAACATCATCTGATATACTATAACTAGCAATAACATTAACTAAATAATATATCGCTCAATACAGTACAAATTACACCGTCAGATACACGAAAATCGGATAAAATATTAAGAATCAGAGATGATCGGGCGTGTAATTACACACAAACTCACAGAAAACAAACACAATAGGGTTTGAGCGGATCAACCCTAGGGTTTTTTTGTGAGTTTGGGTACAGATACACGCCGTTTATCGCCGGAGATGTAGATTACCTTCGGAGTAGAAGACTTCGGCGTCTTTCGCCGTTGACTGACTCCGGCTTGATCTCTCTCGTTGTTTTGTTATGAAGTGAAGAAGCAAGAGTTAGGGGTAGGGCTTATATTATTGAAAAATTATTAATATTAATATTAGAGTATTATTATATATTATAATATTATATTATATTATATTATATTATATGTTATGATATCCTTGACTATACGAGATATGAAATCTAAGTGAATGACCAATATTATTACCCCATATCTTTTATACTGTTCCTTATTTGAAAAATGAACATGAATAGTTTTTGTATAGTGATTCTTGTAATATAAATATGCATACAATTGTAAGCATATGATGCACCTATTCTTACATTATATGCAAGTCTTATTCTTTACTCTCCATTCAAATCTTATATAATAAGAAGTCTTATTGCTAAGCATAGGCCACTAAAGGTAGTTATAAGCCTACTGAATTATAACACGTTATCAGCACGATAATCCTAACATTTATACTAAATATGGTTGGCTCTGCCACCTAAGTGATATATGGTCGATTATACCGCCTGATTGATATATGGTCGACATTGTCGCCTAAGTATTATTTATGTTTACTAACATTATATTTCTGTTATCTAACTTTTATTAACTTCACTAACATTTATATTTATGCTATCTAACATTTATTTATGACTACTTATGCAACTAATCATTATTTATTCATGCGTACTAATGTTTATTATTAAATTTATTATTTATATTTATGCATAATATGTTTATTCTCTTAATTATCGTATTTATACTAAACGTATGTATAGTAATCGTATTTATATTAATTAAACTCTTTTATTAAAATTAATATTAAATACAACGAGTACATAGAAGTCGTTAACGGCAACTAACGACGTTACAAAGGTCATATATGCATAACGATTGTTAACGTCAACTGACGACGTTACAACGACTATATTTTTCAAATATAAATTAAACATCTCCGTTTCACATTTTCACAAATCAATCTTCATTTTTATCAGATTACTACTCTCAAAAGTTTTTGTAAAGATGATTCACCCGAGGATGATTTTTCCCTATTGTATTGGTCATGATATGTATCATCCTTGTTTTCAGTATACCACGAGATGAAGTTTATTTATTCTACCATTCCCTTGCCGTTTTAATATTTGTAATTCTGTCATTATTCTGTTGTTTGCTACTTATGAATATAAATTGATTCTAATTTATCATATTGTTTGTTTTAATTTTTGATAATAGAAAATATCGAATCTGGAAAAGCTTAAATTTACTCCTTTAGAATCAACTGGAAACAACTACATGCCATGGGTTATAAAAGTATAAATGCATCTTAAATCAATGGGCATTCTTGAAACCATAAATGAAAACAACACTTGTTCTGAAAAAGAACAAGCAACGTCATGTTGCTTTATTCATCAACATATTGATGAATGCTTGCAAAATAATTATGTGACTGTAGAAGATCCCCATGTTTTATGGGAAGGTCTCAAAAGCAGATTCAATAATCAAAAAGAAATTTTACTTCCAGCTGCTATGGATCAATGGAGAACATTATGGTTCCAAGACTTTAAGAAAGTAAATGAATACAGCTCAGCTCTGTATAATACAGTCTCACAACTTAAATTCTGTGAACATGAAATAAGTGATGCAGACATGTTGAAGAAAACTTTCTCCACAATGAATGCTGCCAACATCACAGTGCAAAGAAATTTGAGAATGCTAAAGTTCAACACATATCCTGAACTTAATTCATATCTCTTAGTTGCAGAGAAAAATGATGAGCTATTAATGAAAAATCAGCAATCACGTCCTACTGGTACACTTGCAATCCCTAAAGCAAATACTGTAAATAATTATAAACAGGGACAAGGACGCAGGCAAGGTCGTGGTCATAATAACCATCACCATCATCATGCCAAAAACCATAACTATGGTAGAAACCATCCGTATGGTAATAGTAATGGTAATAGACGTGGGCGTGGTCGTGGTCGTGGTGGTCAAAGAAATAATAATGCACGAAAATATAAATATCAATCACAAAACAAGCCCACCAAACAAGATGTTGAAGAAAATTCTTCTAAAAATTTTGAAGAAGCTTGTTACATATGTGGTAGAATGGGCCATTGGGCTAATACTTGCCGAACATCTAAACATTTTGTTAAGATGTATCAGGATTCGCTGAAAGGTAAGGAAAAATAAGTAAACTTTGCGGATAACCTTGATCCAACAGTCACTGAGAAACCATCTGATTTATATGAAGATTTCTTGAATGTTTAAGTTGTTGTGTGTCTTTCTAAAAATAAACGATTTAATATCGTCTGTCTTTGTCATTATGTTTGCTAAATGTTTCAGTACTATCTATCTGCGTGTAAAATATTGTGTAATATTAATGTACTCACTATTTATTTTTATATATGAAGTTCAATATGAATTTTGCTGGAATACAACATCAATCAAGTGGTGGAGATCTCTGTATAGCAGACAGTGGAATTACACACACTATACTTAAATCCGAGAAATATTTTATTGATCTAAAACCAACAGAAGGAACTATACATACAATATCAGGACCTGCTAACTTGATAAAAGGGATAGGAAAGGCAAATTTCATACTACCAAATGGTACGAAATGTTTAATAAATGATGCCTTATTTTCTCCCAAGTCAAGCATAAATTTATTGAGTTTCTCCGACATATACCTTAATGGGTATGATTATTAGTCAGTGACAACAGAAAATGAGAAATATTTAAGTATCACTGACAAGAGTCATGTGGTTGAAAAACTGCCAAGACTTAGTTCTGGATTACATTATACACGTATAAATGTACCAGAAGCACATATGGTAGTTAATGAAAAATATATTGATCATGGTGTATTTAGTTTATGGCATAACAGATTAGGCCATCCAGGAACAACAATGATGAAAAGGATTATTGAATGTACTCATGGACATCCACTAAAGGATAGAAAAATCCATCATGATACAATGGTTCCATGTACATCTTGCTCTCTTGGAAAATTGATAACTAGACCCTCACCACTTAAGGTTGAGAAAGAATCACCAATGTTTCTTGAAAGAATTCAAGGTGATATATGTGGACCAATTCATCCACCATGTGGACCATTTAGATATTTCATGATTCTAATAGACGCATCTAGCAGATGGTCTCATGTTTGTCTGTTATCAAGTCGTAATGTGGCATTTGCAAAATTTCTTGCCCAAATTATTAAATTGAGAGCACATTTTCCTGATTACACCATTAAAAGGGTGAGACTTGATAATGCTGGTGAATTTACATCTCAAGCATTTAATGACTATTGCATGTCTATAGAAATTGTTGTTGAACATTCTGTTGCTCATGTGCATACACAAAATGGTTTAGCCGAGTCACTAATTAAACGTTTACAGTTAATCGTTAAACCATTGATAATGAGAACAAAACTCCCTGTATCTATATGGGGTCATGCAATTTTACATGCTGCTGCATTGATTCGCATCAGACCGAGTGCAAGTCATAAATATTCCCCCTACAACTTGCTTTTGGTCAAGAGCCAAATATTTCTCACCTTAGAACATTTGGTTGTGCAGTGTATGTTCCAATTGCGACACCACAACGTACAAAAATGGGTCCTCAAAGGAGGTTGGGAATATATGTTGGATATGAAACATCTTCAATCTTAAGGTATATTGAACCTATGACATGTGACGTTTTTACAGTACGTTTTGCTGATTGTCATTTTAATGAAACATTATTCCCTAGATTAGGGGGAGAAATGAAAAATAAAGAAAATGATGTTTCATGGTGTGAACCTCAATTAAAGTATCTTGATCCTCGCACAAAAGAATGCAAGACATAAGTTCAAAAGATAATGCATATACAAGAACTTGCAAATCAATTGCCTGATGCATTTACAGATACAAAAATGGTGACAAAATCATATATATACCAGCAGAAAATACTCCAGCTCGAATTGAAATTCCAAAAGTTGGCAATAACGTCACTCATGAATCTTTGCCACGACAGAAACGTGGAAGACCAATTGATTCAAAGGATAAAAATCCTCGAAAAAGAAAATCAACTGATAATGAGGTAAAAGAAAGTGTTCAAGAAGAACAACAAATCAGTACTCCTACTGCAGAGGAGATTGATGATGTCAATACAGAAATTGCAATCAATTATGCATATTCAAAAATATTATGGAACCGAAATGAAATGAAAAATCTTGATGAGAAATTTTCATTTAATGTTGCATATGACATCATGAATAATGATGATGATCCAGAACCAACATCTATGGTTGAATGTCAAAATAGACATGATTGGGCTCAATGGAAAGAAGCAATACGAGCTGAATTAGAATCACTCAATAAAAGAAAAATTTTCGGATCCATCATTCTCACTCCTAAAGATGTGAAACCTGTAGGATACAGATGGATTTTTGTCCGAAAAAGAAATGAGAAAAATGAAGTTACAAGGTATAAAGCTAGACTTGTAGCTCAAGGTTTTTCTCAAAGACCGAGAATTGATTATGAAGAAACTTATTCCCCTATTATGGATGCAATTACTTTTAGATACTTAATCAGTCTGGCAGTTTCTAAAAATTTAGAAATGCATCTCATGGATGTTGTGACTACTTATCTATATGGATCATTTGATAGTGATATATATATGAAGATACCTGAAGGATTTAAGGTACCAGAAGCATCAAATGCAAAACCCAAAGAAATGTATTCAATTAAATTACAAAGATCTTTATATGGGTTAAAACAATCGGGACGTATGTGGTATAACCGATTAAGTGATTACTTGATAAGTAAAGGGTATACAAATAACCTTACTTGCCCTTGTGTTTTCATTAAGAAAACAACATCCGGATATGTGATCATAGATGTTTATGTTGATGATCTTAACATCATAGGTACAAATAAAGAGATCCATGAAGCCATTCAACTTCTAAAGAAAGAATTTGAAATGAAAGATCTCGGAAAAACCAAGTATTGCCTTGGTTTACAAATTGAGCATATGCCTAATGGTTTACTTGTACATCAAACAACATACATTGAAAAGATTTTGAAACGTTTCAATATGGACAAGGCAAAACCATTAAGTATTCCTATGGTTGTTAGATCACTCAATGTTGAAACTGATCCATTTCGTCCATGTGAAGATCATGAAGATATTCTTGGACCAGAAGTACCATATTTTAGTGCAATTGGAGCTCTTATGTATCTTACAAATTGTACAAGACCTGACATTTCTTTTGCAGTTAATTTGTTTGCAAGGTTCAGCTCTGCTCCTACCAAAAGACACTAGAATGGGATCAAACACATATTTCGATACCTTCGAGGAACTACTGATTTAGGATTATTTTATTCTAACGAATCAAAACAAGATTTGGTTGGTTATGCAGATGCAAGTTATTTATCTGATCCACATAACGCTAAATCTCAAACTGGATATGTATTCTTAAATGGAGGTACTGTAATATCATGGCGTTCTCAAAAAAGAAACACTTGTTGCAACATCATCAAATCATGCCGAAGTGATTGCATTACATGAAGCTACTCGGGAATGTTTTTGGTTGAGATCAATGAAACAACTCATTACTGATTCTTGTGGAATAGAACGCGATAAATGTCCAACAACTATCTATGAAGATAATGCAGCTTGCATAGCACAGATGAAAGAAGGATATATCAAAAGTGACCGAACAAAACACATACCTCCAAGATTTTTCTCATATACTCAAAATCTCATTAAAGACAACCAGATTGAAATGAAATATGTTCAATCCAGTAACAACTCTGCCGACCTTTTCACCAAATCACTCCCAACTGCTACTTTCAGAAAACACGTTCACAATATTGGCATGAGGCATGATCAAAAGATGTAATAGCTCAGCGATGTCCACTTCAGGGAGAGTCAACTCTATGCTGCACTCTTTTTCCCTTAGCTAAAGTTTTTTCCCACTGGGTTTTCTTTAGCAAGGTTTTTAACGAGGCAGTACTAGTTGTTCTCTAATAAAATTGTCATTCAAGGGGGAGTGTTATGATATCATTGACTATACAAGATATGAAATCTAAGTGAATGACCAATATTATTACCCCATATCTTTTATACTGTTCCTCATTTGAAAAATGAACATGAATAGTTTTTGTATAGTGATTCTTGTAGTATAAATATGCATACAATTGTAAGCATATGATGCACCCATTCTTACATTTTATGCAAGTCTTATTCTCTGCTCTCCATTCAAATCTTATATAATAAGAAGTCTTATTGCTAAGCATAGGCAACTAAAGGTAGTTATAAGCCTACTGAATTATAACATTATATTATATAATATTAATATTAATATTAATAAATTTGTGGAAAAATATTTAAAAAATTAAAAAGAAAAATATTACTACGTAAATTATTAAGTTTAATTTATTTATTAACAACTTAATAATTTAGGGGTGGGCATAATATCTGTATCCGAATCTCCAATCCGGGTTAGCCGAAAACCGATCCGAAAATATCTGAAAATTCGGATATCCGAATTTTCGAATATCCGAAAGTCGGATATCCGGATTTTCGGATTCGGATATCGGATCGATTTTTCAAAATTTTCGAATATTCGAATTATCCGATATCCGAAACGAAATACACTTATTATTAACATATTTATATTTATAGTTATGTGGCTGAGGTTATGGCTTATAGGCCTTAGGTATTTTAACTTTTAAGAGTAAAAAGAACAAAGATAGAGATAGAAATATAAACAATCAATCGCTACAATATACAAAATCCTAGATCTAAAATTAAACTGCACAGTAATCTTCATCTTGTTCATCTCAAAACTCTAGCGGTTCACGATATTCCTTCAGGCCTGATCTAATCTTCATCTTGGCATAAAATGATTGAAGATCAACAACGTTGTTATGTTGTTAAAACGATGTGTTAATCGCGTTTTGAACTTTGTTATGTTTGTATTACGATGATGTGTGAATCGTGTTTTGAACTTTGTTATGTTTGTTATGATGTTGTGTTAATCGTGCTTTGAACTTTTGTAACACGAAATTCAGAATGTTGAACTTAGATTTATATGACATGTTACGTGTTTTGTGTTTCTCATTTGTACATGTTTCATTTATTATATATAGTTTGGATAGCGGATAATCCGATATCCGAGTCCGAAATTTCGGATATCCGAAATTCGGATACCCGGAATTTCGGATACCCGGAATTTCGGATTCGGATTTCAGATGGCCGAATTCACTATCCAAAATTTCGGATATCCAAAATTCGAATATCCGAAACTTCGGATATCCGGTTATGCCCACCCCTACTTAATATATATATATATATATATTATATATTTAATATTGATAATTAATTAATAATCATATTATTATTATTTTCGTAAAAAATATACGAATAATGAGGGCATCATACCAACTAAAATGGAACGATTAGAAGCCAAAACATTACACAAATATAAATTTTATATTGCACAAATCCAAACATTACACATGAAAAATTGTATCTATATCTATATTTCTATATTATATATAATAACAAAATGGAAATTAGTTCATTTTAAAAAAAGAGACCTAATCCTAGCCACCCATTACAATAGACAACTTTGATCTATACCATTGATTATCTACTAATCTACCTCATGAGCTCATAATCCCAATCTTCAATTGTTTGATTACACATATACCCTTGTACACATAAAATCTGGCAGCCTTTTTTAAAAAATTAGGGGTTCCAGAAAAAAAACCTAATTCTCTCTCACACTTACAACCCTAAATCCCTCTCAACAATCGCCTCATACGGTCTTTAGTTAATTCCCCAAATTCTCTCAAATTAAATTCAAAATCAAAATCATCGATTAAAGTTTCAAGTAATCAAACTTCGGAATTTTGAATCTGGTGAGTGATTTACGATAATTTATTTCAATTTCAATGTTACGTTCATTAGTTTTGGCGATTGTTACTTTCTCACGGATGATTTGGATTTCTTCTATTCGGCTACTGTGATGACCCGGAAAATTTCGACTTATTTAAACCAATTCTCTATATGATTTAATATTTAAGCAATGCATTTTGACAAGTTTTAAAACTTTTGTAGATGAGTTTTATATAACGGTTGACCACCTTGTTTGTCCGACAATTCAAGAACATCATAACTTGTGATAATTATATAATTGTGTATGTATATATATATATATATGGAAACATGTGAATAATATTTATATACGAAATGATTAAAATTTACTAGTGAATGATACAATTTTAAATTAAAATTTTTACGTATATAATCATTTTATTTTTATGATGTATTTTTTTAAATTTTTAAGAAGACACGAAGTTAAATCAAAGATGTACAAGTTGTAAAGCACAACGTACAACAACGTAACTTAAATAGTTGAATTAAAATTAATTCATTTACTATTCATGTGAATAGTAAATGAAATAAAATTAATTAATTTACTATTCACATGAAAACGACATGATAGAAATTATTAATTATAAGTTACATAAAATACCCCTGAAGTATTTAATAAATACAACTTTTTAAAATATTAAAATTCGTTAATTCGATTGAATTAAACGAATTCAGTAAATTACGGTGGCACAGAATGATCAGCAGACTAGTACGTACACTCTACATCGAACGTATATATAAATTTTATAAATAAATGGACCTTTTTACAACTAGTTTTATAAAGGTTAAGACCAAAATAAATATATGTATTCAATTATAAAAAGTGGAATTCTTTTTATTTATACTTTTACCCATCAATTATTAGCAACAGAGTACGAAATACTGGTCCGCGAAAACTGTCGGCAGATATTATTGAATGTTAATTGTCACGTTTTTATTTTCTATATTATTATATTATTTAAATTATTATTATTATATCTATATATATACTCGATCGTTTCTGCCGAATTCATTTGATCTTTCCTATCTCTCGACCTCATTCTCTCTAATATATTATTATTATTATTATTATTATTATTATTATTATTATTATTATTATTATTATTATTATTATTATTATTATTATTATTATTAAGATTAATATTATTATTATTATTATTATTATTATTATTATTATTAATCTTATTATTATCATTAATAGTATTATTATTATTAGTATATACATAAAATACTACGACGGAGTGATGTTTGAGTGATTTCAAAACGGGTTTTCAAACGGGTTAAAGCTAAGGAAATTATGGGTTATAGCTAAGAAGTTTATGGGTATTGCTCGGGGGTTTTGATCGTGAATCAAAGGTCAACCTTACACTTATCATTTACGTTGCACCTACATACATTTTTCTACAATATTGAACCACAATATTGAACGGTGAGTTTCATATGCTCCCTTTTTAATTGCTTTTGCAATCTATATTTTTGGGCTGAGAATACATGCACTTTATTTTAAACGCAATGGATACAAGTACATACTAAATTCTACACCGAGTTTGAACCGAAAATCCCTTAGCTTTGGTAACTAGTAGCTGCCAGTTATAAGAACTGGTGGGCGCGAATAGTTATATATGGATCCATAGGGCTTGACATCCCCGTCCGTTCCAGGTATAGAGACCCTAGCCTGAACTATAAAACGGACGTATGCTATTTGAGTTTATACACATTGGTTTGCGTGTATTGTACATGTTGGTTGCATGTATGTTAAAACAGGGGTATTTATTATATATACGTTAAGTTTGGTTACTAAGGTGCTCAATTTTGTAGAATATTTTGATAAACGTTTCTGGTTGAAACAACTGAAATCTTGTGATCCATCTTTATATACAGATTATGCGCAACATTTAAAACTATGAACTCACCAACCTTAGTTTTGACACTTTTAAGCATGTTTATTCTCAGGTTCCTAGAAGTCTTCCGCTGTTTGCTTATACATTATACAAGCTATGTGCATGAAGTCATACATGCTTTATTCGAGAAAACTTTGCATTCACAAAATCATCACCATGTATCTTATTTTGACTGCATTGTCAACGGATGTATTATTGTAAACTATTATTTACGGAGATTGTCTATATGTAGAAATCATCAGATGTCGAAAACCTTGGAATTAGATATTCATTTATGGTGTGCCTTATCAAAAGAATGCAATGTTTACAAAACTTATCATGTAGAGGTCAAAACCTCACTATGAAATCAATGAATAATGTACCGCATCAATAGTGATTTTGGCGGGTCGTTACAGTTGGTATCCGAGCTTGAGGTCATAGGGAACCAGAATTTGCATTAGTGTGTTTAACTGGTAATTGTTAGGATGCATTAGTGAGTCTGGACTATGATCGTATTTGTTTTTACCGATTTTTGCTTATCATTTCTTGTCAGAAATTACATACTTATTATTCTTAAGTCTAGACACGTTTTCCTGCATTTATTGCATAGATAGTGTTCAGACGAATTCATATCTTAGCATATATGTTACTGTAAACTTTGCCTAACATCTTCCAAAGATTCTTCCGTAATTTATGGGATTTTGGTATTATATATTCATATGTAAATTATGTGTTGAAGAATAACAATCCAAGTCCTATAATCTATTTCATATCAAAAATCATTTCCCTGATTATACAATATGGATCCCGCATCTAGTTCAAATTCCTTAGATTCCGATAGCTCTTCTGATATGGATTTCTACCTAAGCTCCGAAAGCAACGTAATCGGAATGGATCAACCAATTAGCCATCATCTATTCTGGATGAATTGGGGATGGGTTCGTAATCTACTTAATCATTGGAGATAAGAAGAAGGTGATCCCTTCCATCCACCACATTTTCCTCTGGGCGAAGAACCTGAAGCACTTACCGGCAAACCAATCCGTAACACCATTTTCACCCTCATTTCTAGAATAGCTCGCTACGATTACGTAATATCTACAATTCTAAATCTTATTCATCCGCTCGTTCGAACCGCCAATCATCCCGATGTAATAGAAGAAGTCAACGAGCTTCGCGCTCGAGTAGTGGCTTTGGAGAGTATGATGCGCAACTTGCAGGCATCGCAAGCAACACCGGCATCAACAGTACCACCATCATCAACAGCAAAAGTACCATTACCACCAACAACAACAACGTCCACATCACATGCCTCAACATCACAATCTGTACCTCGAGCATTACCATCATACGCACCATAGGTACCAAGGAGTACCAACAACAACAAACGATGAAGTATTAATTCATCACTTCATTGAAGAAATATTCTGCAGAGAATATGTAGTTTCTAAAAGTTTTAGAGATTACTTATTCTAGTTCTAACCGTAAACCAGATGAGTAGATGGATAGAGATGATAGAGGAAACCCTGACAAGAATGGTGTGTGATTTACAAGCTACACTTGTTGTACAAGCGCCACCAGTGGTGCCACCAGTGGTATCACCAGCATCACCATCAGTATCACCAACACCAGCAACACCTGTAGCATCACAAGCTCCACCAGCTCCATAACCACCAACAATATTGACAACACAATCACCAATGGTTATATTGAAATAACGAGTTATGGAGTATTAACTTATTATTTCCAAAGAATTTATATATATTATATATATATATATATATATGAATTTTGGAAACCATAATATATCTTTTCGTACTAAGCTATTACGTATGAATTTTTAAAGGTAAGTACTACTCGGTTAATTCATATTACTAATATGCTATGATGTACGGCTTAACCATCGTTAACGACAATCTCTGTTTTAACTCAATGAATTCCATTTCATAATAAACCAAATGTATTAATCAATTACATGTTTAATTTTACACTTTCATCTTCGATGTATTCGAAACTTTCTAGAAAACATCATTCGTACCTTGCGAAGTTCACAAAATTCCACAAG
Source organism: Rutidosis leptorrhynchoides (assembly GCF_046630445.1). Lineage (NCBI taxonomy): Eukaryota > Viridiplantae > Streptophyta > Magnoliopsida > Asterales > Asteraceae > Rutidosis > Rutidosis leptorrhynchoides. The sequence continues at coordinate 78,436,286 of NC_092341.1, read as the reverse complement.
CACTAATATCCTTCACCGAGGAATGTCAATAAGAATAGATAATGAAGTATTGATTACATTAGTAAAATACTCCGCGAAGATTATGCAATCTCTAATGTTTTAGAGATTATTCATTTCTAGTTCCAGCCAAAAATCAAATGACTTTAATAGTATATTAACTCATTAAATCCATATTACATCCGAAGAATATATATATATATATATATATATATATATATATATATATATATATATATATATATATATATATATATATATATATATATATATATTTTCATAAATACTGTAGTAAAATTCATCTGTACAAAATATTACTTGTGAAATTTTAACGGGTAGGTAATACCCGGGAAATATATAAGTTCACAATTAATATGTTACACTGTACATTCTTCAAATTTTGATTCAAAAATCATTAACTATACTCACTACCTTCACAGCGATACACAATCATTTCATACAAATTCAATTACATATTCTAATTTTGACAAAACAGAATTCAGGTCAAGATTTAACGGGTGACATCACTCTTAGATCCTTACATCTTTCAAAACTATACTTTGAATTCAAAACTGTGCTAGAACATCACTTCTATTCATAAAACCCAGAAAAATATTTGTATCATTTAAGATTCTAAAACATCATATGTATATTGACGATTACAATCTGCATTCAAACCATTCATGATTCTTGAAAACACCTCAATTAAGAAACAATCGAGAGGATGATCCAACCACACATTATCTGCGAAAAGAAAGATTTTTGCATATAGTTATACACCTGAAAACTCCCAGAACCAAAGTAAAAATTTAACATAAATCTGTGATCCGTTGGCATTATTATTACCGAAAATAACCTTGCAAATTTTTTTAAGGTATCCAGTTTTATCACACTTCCAATCAGTCAACGTCGACTTTTTAGATTAGCCTTATCATAACCTTGATATGTACGTTTTTTTATCGGGGAACCTTTTATATTTCACCATATTAACAGTAAACGTACCAGCAACTTCATTAACCTTTGACTTAAGTCTCTCCGAAAAATCACTATATTTATTCATTGAAACCCTATCATGTACTCGTCTACATCTTCTAACGATAATTGCCATACCAAATACCGGGAAGCATCAATCATCATATTCGAACACCGCAACATCAATAATTATATATATATATATATATATATATATATATATATATATATATATATATATATATATATATATATATATATATATATTACAGAGGAGAGTAATATTGATATTGGTGTGCGTTTGATCATCCGAATGCGTTGGCTTTTATAGGCAATTCTGTCCCAGGTAGCTCTGCGATCGTGGTACTTTTGTGCCTTAGAGCTCCGCGATCGCGGAGTTTCGCACTCCAGCTCACCAATTGATTTAAACGTGGGCTGCTGTTAATTTTTTAATATATAATATATATATATATATATATATATATATATATATAATTATTTATATATTATATTATATTCTTGTACATAGTTGACTTGTAATTTTAGGTCCATTGACTCGCGCGTTGATGCTCGGTTTACGTCTCGGTTCTGGATTTTGAACGCCTTTTCGTATGCTTAGATATCTTGTACTTTGCGTTTCGCGGCTTGTACTCTTGTCAATTTTAGACGTTTCTCATCAATAAATTGAACCACTTGGATTGTATCTTGTACATTTGAGCTTTTTGGTCATTTGCGTCTTCAAATCGTCATTTTCTTCTTTTGTCTTCGCACTTATTTATTTAAACGAATATTACTTGAAAATAGAATAATTGCAATTTAAAACTTTACATATTAGAAGGATATTGTGCCTAAATATATGTTCATTTGGAGCACTATCAAATATCCCCACACTTGAGCGTTGCTTGTCCTCAAGCAATACAGAATTTGAAATTAAATCACACTTCACTCGAATCACTTTTTTTATTTTCACACTTTATACATCAGTGATTTTGATACGACAGTATAAACAATGATAGTAACGATATGGTTTACAGTCCCACATGACTATGAAAATTTAGATCCTTTAAGGAAATTGGATCTTTACGAAAACATTTGATCTTTTGAAAATTCAAGCTAGATTTTACCCTAGACAAGTTTTCCGAAATAACCCTTCACCGGTGTTGGCAAAATATTTTTGTGGGTTTTGTGGGTTTCTGATTTAAAAATTTTAGCTCTAAACTTTACGGTTTTGTGTCACCTACTTGCTAACCTTGTATTAGGAAAGCAACACGTCCAGTATACTTGCTCCGTATATTACCTTTCAGTAAACTACCGTCCTGTTATAAAGGAAAGCGTTGAATAAGCAACTGTTATGGCAATGTCTAATGACATGCAGATGTTCATGGTCCATAACGTGTCGGATGCAATTACTATCCTTTGTAGGAGCAATAGTAAAGATCACCCTATAATTTTTCGGTCTGGCACAAGGTCCTGTCTTCGACCATGCTATGCAACCACCGTTCTTACGGTTGACACCCGATTTAGTTCAGACGACCTAATGAATTCTGATGAATTTTTAGGATTTTACGTTCAATGATAATGAACGCATTGAAAATAGGTTTTCAGAAAACAAATCGTTTTTAATTTGATCAAAATATTTTCTCGTTCAAGCTCGAGTTTAGATATCATCGAATTCTATGAGTTTGTAATTCTCAATCTTTAAGGTCAATCTTAAGGATTGAGTAATATCAGACAGGAGATTTTCCTTTCCGAGGGTCTGATTCATTAGTCGTATCAATCTAATTTGCATGGCGCCCTTCCCATTTTACGAGACAGATCCTCTCATGGTTAGGATAAGTCTGACCACTTGGCGACCCTGTTTGATGCTGAGGTCCGTGGATTTCCTGCTGATTTTAGAGATGACTTTTTTAGATTTTTCGTCAACCTACAGCTGGTCTGGACGACAACTTCCTGACCTAAATCAAGAAGGGCGTGTCTTTTTAAGAAGACTTTACTTCCTTTTAATGATGGAATTGATTCATCGTGTAGATCAATCTTTCTTTCAAATATATTACAGTAATTCGGGTAAAACTGATTAGTTTAGTCCAAAGCAAAAGTACCTGCAATAATATTATACAAAAATATGTGATATATGTTTTAAAGATAACTTGGTGAATTCTCTCCACACTTGGCTTTTTTCATGCGTCTTTTTATATCTTAATAAATAAATTCAAGCGTTTTAGTTGTTTCTCAATTTATGTTCTCTTTTTAGGGTAACAATAATTTCGGTATTATCACCTAGTTTTATCATCCATAAATATGTATAAACATGATTTTGAATTCATTTAGTTGAAATTTTTTTGAATTTTCATAAAATTTAGAAAATAAACCAAGTATAAATCTGAGAGAATTTATAACCCTTCCCCACACTTAAGATCATGCAATGCCCTCATTTGCATGAAATCAGACTATAATTATAAATTCATGAGGGTGATTAGTGTAGAAAAGTGATTAAAAATACCCAGTTTTTAATTACAAAGCTCGTCGAATGATAGATGGCGCGCCTCATCGTTCATTCCTTTTGTTGTTTTATCACACATATTTTTCTTCAAAAACTGTTGTTTTTCTGAACTGTTTGCTAATCTTTGAAAATACATATTTTACCCTAACTTATCATGCATTTTTATTAACGAGTTATGCACTAACCCGAACCCCTAATTTAACATTAAATGGGGTTAGACTTCCCCACACTTAGCTAACGACATGTGAAGTCGGTAGAATAATTTCCACGAATTAGAATAGTGAGCCAGTTATTTACATCTCGGGTGGTGTATAATATATCAATGAGTTTAAAGTTTAGACTCACCCGACCGTCACTACTTAATTCTTTTTTAAGTGTAGCTTTTAGTAAATGGATATGTCTCTTTTCTAGTTCTTGATCAAATGGATCGATATACACCGACATACGTATTTCTATAGGGTGGACAATTCCTAACATTTCCTTCCGTTCATTCTCGAGATCAAAGTTTTCACCTCTATTACGCAATTGGGTGAAATCCGAGGTGTCATTATCTATTACAGCTCGTAGTTCATCTTCGGTAGATGACTCGTCTATTGAGAATATTGGGTTGGAAGGTTGTGAAATGGTGAATTTCGGGATTGAAGCAAATTCTTCTTCTCTAACGGTTCTTATCGGTCCCACCACTTTGGTCTCGGGAGTAAAATTTTCAACGTTATCGTTTTCCCAAGAGTACCAATTTGTAACTCTTACTTCTTCTTCATTCATTGATGGATCGATGATTTCGTCGGTAGAGGTTAATGTGTCGGTATGTTGTGAAATTGGTAAAACTGAATAAAAAGTATCATCGGGATAATTGGTGATTTTGGAGCTCTCAAATTCATCCAAATTCGATGATATGAGATTTTCTTGCACACGACTCCTCAGATCAACAGGTGTGTAGTCTGATAGAGTTTCAGCTTGCCAATTTGCAAACTCTCTCATTTGTTCATTTTGAGCGTCAAATTCTTCGAGTTTGATTTTCATATAATCTAATAAATTTTCAGACACATAATTTTCCTCATCCTATGGTTGTTGAGTTTGGATATATTCTTGGGAATAATCCCAATTTGAATTGTATTCCTCATAATCATTTCATTCAGGTTCCATGGGTGCATAATTTTCCATAGGAACGTAATAATAACATTCCCATGTTGAGTGATAATCTCCACAGATTTCACAACCAGTTATTGTTTCATCATTCGTGATCCAAGTTTGACCGAACGAATTTTCGTCAACCCTCGTTTGAGAGTATTGATTTAATTGATTTTGGAAATCAGAAAGAGTTTCCAAAATATTCTCGAAATTTTCCATAATGCTCTTATTACCAAATTTTAGCTACAATGTGGTGTATTTACTAATTATTCTATTAGTTATAAAACTAAAAATTATATAAGTTATCAAATTAATAGACTTTTCTGCTTTTGTCCACTTTTTGAATAGCCAATAGATGCAGCAGGTAGCCAGGACCCTTTAAATCGGAAGCCCACAACTCGCCACTAACAAATTCAACCAGAAAATTTTGGATGTCTATCAATTTAATTGCTTAAAATAATTTTTCGTCGAAATTTAAAGAAAATAAAGAAAAATTCTAGGTCCTAAAAACTAAAGCGTAGAAACGAAAAAGAAAAAGCGCGTCGAAAAACAAAAAGTCGGAAAACAAACGTCGAAAAACAAAAAGTCGAAAAATAATAATAAGAAAGAAAAATGTCGAAACTTAAAAGTCTAAAAATTAAATCTAAAAAGTTGTGCCTAAATGTATTAACACTTAAATTCTATTCGGAAAACGGCAATTACTTAAAAGGCACTAAAATCTATAACGGCGTCGCAAAATTCTAAAGCGCCTAAATTCTAAATCTAAAGAAAAAGAATTCAAAGGATTTTACGGAAAAACCTAAAAATCTAGAAGTATATAAAAATAACTACGGCAAAACTAAACCTTAAAACCAAATACGAACGACAAATATAAAAATCACGAATTTTAACGAATAAAAAGATACAAAATATAAAAATAAAACTAAAGTTATAAAAATATAATTTTTTATAAAAATATTATTTATATAAAAGTATTAATATAAATATGTAAATAATAATAATTAAAACTTAAAAAACAAATTATATTAAAAATATATAATAATTAAACCCTAATAATTATAATAATAAAACCCTAATTTGTATTTAATGCGTGGTTCAGACCTGTCAGACCAGGCTCCATGTTCACTGTGGTTTTCTGTCTCCCGGCTCCACGATTACGATAAGATACAGATTCAGAATAAGTTGCAGGTTCAAACGCTTTTTTTTACAAATATATGATGGAATATATATATATATATATATATATATATATATATATATATATATATATATATATATAATAAAAATAAACTTATATTTTTAAAAAATAAAAATACTTTTTATAGACAAATCTTAAAAATATAATTTTTTTTCTTTTTAATTTTATATATATATACATATATATATATATATATATATATTTTTTAATTATATTATTAATAAAAATTAAAAATATAGCGTTTTAGCGTTCCCCTGCAGCGGCGCCAAAAACTTGATGATGCTTTGGAGGTGTACGAAATACTATTATTGTTTACTACGAAATATGACTAAATATTACACAAGTCTTATTTAATTTATTTACAGATAGGATATACCTAAACCTTGCTACAACACTATATGCAGTGTACCTAATCGTAGAGTAGTATAGTTTTTAGTAAGTTCGGTTCGTTCCACAGGGAGACGGCTTATTTTACACTATATTTTTATATAACTATATTTGTACAATATATATATATATATATATGTATATATATATATATGTATATATATATATATATGTATATATATATATATATGTATATATATATATGTATATATATATATATGTATATATATATATATATATATATATATATATTACAATTATTATTATTATTATTATTATTTTTATTTTTATTATAAAAAGGGGTTTACCGTTTAATGACCGGTTTGTCGATTTTATATTTTAAGTCACAATTAAAACCTAATGCAAAATATTATATATAACTTAATTTAAAGCGTAAAATAAATAAGGATATTTAAATGACAAAATATAAAATTGCGATAAGAAATGAAATAAAATAATTATGCTTATTTAAACTTCCGTAATCATGATGTTTGACGTTTTGATTTTAATTTATTACCCTGGGTTAATTGTCCTTTGTCCTGGATTATTTGATAAGTCCATCTGGTTTTGTCCATAATAGTCCATCGGTCATAATTATAAAGTGCGAGGGTCTTCGCCAAATTAACCTTATACCCGAAGTCAAATATTCCAACTAATTGGGGACTTAAACTGTAATAAGGTTTTAATACATTGTAAATGATTACACCAGGTTATCGACTGCGTGTAATCCAAGATTTTAATACTTTATTAACAATTACACCAATTCCCCTTGAATGTAATCCACCCGTGTTTTAATGAGTCCATTGACTATTAATCCATCCCCGTGTCCGGTAAAATGAATATTTATTAGTATTTATAAATATCCCGCTCACCGTACCCAGTCAAGCGTATGTGGTTATATATAGATACGTCAAATTATAAATCTCTACATTAAATTAACAAGATATCATTTAGTTAATCAAATATAAAGCCCATTAATAACCCATAGTCCAATTTCCACAAGTGTCGGTCTTTTGTCCAAACCCCAATTATGGTCCAAAGCCCAATAACCCCGTCTTAATATTTAGCCCAACATCACGATTACTTCGGCTCAAATAAGCATAATAATCTCTTAAGTACAATACATAATTAAAAAGGGAGAATTTAGCTTACAGTGATTATTAATCGCATAGTGTTACAGGGACAGAGTTTCGATTTTAAAACCCGTAAAATAACCGTCACATTGCCCAAACTAACTAATATAAAACTAAACTATATATATATATATATATATATATATATATATATATATTACAGAGGAGAGTAATATTGATATTGGTGTGCGTTTGATCGTCCGAATGCGTTGGCTTTTATAGGTAATTCTGTCCCAGGCAGCTCCGCGATCGTGGTACTTTTGTGCCTTGGAGCTCCGCGATCGCGGAGTTTCACACTCCAGCTCACCAATTGATTTAAACGTGGGCTGCTGTTAATTTTTTAATATATAATATATATATATATATATATATATATATATATATATATATATATATATATATATATATATATATATATATATTATATTCTTGTGCATAGTTGACTTGTAATTTTAGGTCCGTTGACTCGCGCGTTGATGCTCGGTTTACATCTCGGTTACGGATTTTTGAACGCCTTTTCGTATGCTTAGATATCTTGTACTTTGCGTTTCGCGGCTTGTACTCTTGTCAATTTTAGATGTTTCTCATCAATAAATTGAACCACTTGGATTGTATCTTGTACATTTGAGCTTTTTGGTCATTTGCATCTTCAAATCGTCGTTTTCTTCTTTTGTCTTCGCACTTATTTATTTAAACGAATATTACTTGAAAATAGAATAATTGCAACTGAAAACTTTACATATTGGAAGGATATTGTGCCTAAATATATGTTCATTTGGAGCACTATCAGCCATGTTACATAACTCTTTCATTCTATTTAACCTCTAAACATATCAATAAAATATTTTTCTTGATGATTCGGTCTTTTCCGTGATTTTTTGGTAATTTAACAACTCAGATTGTGCTATTACCATTTCTTTCTTACCATTTCTTTCTTAGAACATTAGTTTTGTTCATCCGAAACTTCATACCTACGAATTCTGGACCATTACTTGCTTCACACAAAGTCGAGAAGAGAAAAAAATAACATAAAGCTTCGAAATATAGAGATGAGTATAAATCACAGCAAATAGAAGAGATCATTAACCGTAGATGTCAATAATTATGGAAAGACAGATGCAAGGAAGGATTATGAAAATCACTACCCTAAGAACGAAGTAGAAGTAAACAGATTCCTCCGGTGAGAGTTGGAATATAAGGATGATTGTGGTGATAGTCAGAATGAGATCAAGGATCAGAACTGGATGAAGCATTTTCACAATCTTTTAAAGGTATGAAATGAGGAAGAAGATGTAGGAGTGATGAAAATAATGGAACGGAAGAGGTTGATTTATAGCGAAATAATGGACATAGCAATCGAGGCAGATTACGCATTTAATCAAAGAAAATCATAATTTCCTTAATCGCCGAAGAATCAAAACTTATATAGATTACAAAGATCTTCATTAATTTCCTTGAATTTTGAAAATTAACCGTGACTACGTCAAGAGTTGAAACGAATCTTTGATTTCATCATTTCACTCTTTTGCGATAGCTCCTCTCATACACTTCAAGTAACTGAATCGTTTTATCTATATTACTCAATAATGATAAAACTCTAGTTATCAACTCATATTCGTCATGAAAACTTTCTTATTGTTAACCATGACAACCCCACTCAAATTTCGGGACAAAATTTTCTTTAACGGGGAGGTACTGTGATGACCCGGAAAATTTCGACTTATTTAAACCAATTCTCTATATGATTTAATATTTAAGTAATACATTTTGACAAGTTTTAAAACTTTTGTAGATGAGTTTTATATAACGGTTTACCACCATGTTTGTCCGACGATTCACGAACGTCATAACCTGTGATAATTATATAATTGTGTATGTACATATATATGGAAACATGCGAATAATATTTATATACGAAATGATAAAAATTTACTAGTGAATGATACAATTTCAAATTAAAATTTTTACGTATATAATCGTTTTATTTTTATGATGTATTTTTTTAAATTTTTAAGAAGACACGAAGTTAAATCAAAGATGTACAAGTTGTAAAGCACAACGTACAACAACGTAACTTAAATAGTTGAATTAAAATTAATTCATTTACTATTTATATGAATAGTAAATGAAACAAAATTAATTAATTTACTATTCACATGAAAGCGACATGAAGTATTTAATAAATACGACTTTTTAAAATATTAAAATTCGTTAATTCGATTGAATTAAACGAATTCAGTAAATTACGGTGGCACAGAATGATCAGCAGACTAGTACGTACACTCTACATCGAACGTATATAGAAATTTTATAAATAAATGGACCTTTTTACAACTAGTATTATAAAGCTTAAGACCAAAATAAATATATGTATTCAATTATAAAAAGTGGAATTCTTTTTATTTATACTTTTACCCATCAATTATTAGCAACAGAGTACGAAATACTGGTCCACGAAAATTGTCGGTAGATATTTTTGAATGTTAATTGTCACGTTTTTATTTTCTATATTATTATATTATTTAAATTATTATTATTATTATATCTATATATATACTCGATCGTTTCTGCCGAATTCATTTGATCTTTCCTATCTCTCGACCTCATTCTCTCTAATATATATATTATTATTATTATTATTATTATTATTATTATTATTATTATTATTATTATTAAGATTAATATTATTATTAATTAATATTATTATTAATCTTATTATTATCATTAATAGTATTATTATTATTATTATTAGTATATACATAAAATACTACGACGGAGTGATGTTCGAGTGATTTCAAAACGGATTTTTTAAATGGGCTAAAGCTAAGGAAATTATGGGTTATAGCTAAGGAGGTTATGGGTATTGCTCGGGGGTTTTGATCATGAATCAAAGGTCAACCTTGCACTTATCATTTACGTTGCACCTACATACATTTTTACTACAATATTGAACCACAATATTGAACGGTGAGTTTCATATGCTCCCTTTTTAATTGCTTTTGCAATCTATATTTTTGGGTTGAGAATACATGCACTTTATTTTAAACGCAATGGATACAAGTACATACTAAATTCTACACCGAGTTTGAACCGAAATTCCCTTAGCTTTGGTAACTAGTAGCTGCCAGTTATAAGAACTGGTGGGCGCGAATAGTTGTATATGGATCCATAGGGCTTGACATCCCCGTCCGTTCCAGGTATAGAGACCCTAGCCTGAACTATAAAATGGGCGTATGCTATTTGAGTTTAGTACACGTTGGTTTGCGTGTATTGTACATGTTGGTTGCATGTATGTTAAAACAGGGGTGTTTATTATATATACGTTAAGTTTGGTTACTAAGATGCTCAATTTCGTAGAATATTTTGATAAACGTTTCTGGATGAAACAACTGAAATCTTGTGATCCATCTTTATATACAGATTATGCGCAACATTTAAAACTACGAACTCACCAACCTTTGTGTTGACACTTTTAAGCATGTTTATTCTCAGGTTCCTACAAGTCTTCCGCTGTTTGCTTATACGTTATACAAGCTATGTGCATGGAGTCATACATGCTTTATTCGAGAAAACTTTGCATTCACAAAATCATCACCATGTATCTTATTTTGACTGCATTGTCAACGGATGTATTATTGTAAACTATTATTTACGGTGATTGTCTATATGTAGAAATCATCAGATGTCAAAAACCTTGGAATTAGATATTCATTTATGGTGTGCCTTATCAAAAGAATGCAATGTTTATAAAACGTATCATGTAGATGTCAAAACCTCACTATGAAATCAATGAATAATGTACCGCGTCAACAGCGATTTTGGCGGGTCGTTACAGTTAGCAATTGGTATTTCAATCATCACGGACGATTTGGATGTATATGAAACTAAGGTTTTTTATATCAACGATTGTTGACTACATATCATCTGATTGTTCACGTCTCCTTTGAAAAATCTGTAAGTCTCAAATCTGCTTAACTAATTTCAAACAGATTACCCTTGGATTGTCTACGATTTCATATGAAACGTTTCCATCTAATTGTTTACTTTAAATGGTTGTTGGTTTAGAAGACGGTGTCACATGGATCACGTGCAAACAAGAAGTTGAGATCCTTCCCCCGCATTCCTTAAATCAATTCGTCTGCTTATAATAACATTCAATTGTAAGCATACTAAATCATTGTTTTTCTTGAGCTTCTAGCATCAGATTGATAACATCACTTTACTTTCACTTATGGTGGCAATTAGATATAGTTCTCCAATATTTCAAGTCTGATCTGGAGGCGTTACTAAAGACTAAATCATCCAGATCTCTTTTTGTGGTATTATCACTCACGTTCCTACTGCTTCAAGGTAATGTTGGCATTTTTCTTAATTTCAGATGCAAACCTTAAATGTAAGGTTGACATGATAAGCACATTGGCTAATAGGGCATAATAAGTTTTGGTTTGAGGAATGCGATTTCCTGGTACGGGTCAAAAATGGGCTGGGATGGGTCAGTTAAGATACATATTCCATAAGTTTAAATGGAAAGGTGGCAATATGGGAACATTAGGTAATGGGTCATAACTGTCAATTCATGACGGGTAGTTTAAATATGTTAATATGTTATAAGCTGCTCCAAAATGCAATTTTCCCTATGGATAAATGTGAATTCGTGACGGGTATACAAATTCCTCATAACGAGAAAAGACTTAACCAAATTCTGACCGTTCATATATGAATGAGCCATAATTACTATATATGTTCATATATAATTGGGTCATAATTACTACATATAGCGGGTCATAGTTGAGCCATAGTTACTATTTATGTATGCGTCTTTCGTTTTGCTTTTTTTAACGGGGTTTTTTTTGTTTGGGTTTTGATGCTCTTCGTTAATTAGAAGAAACGGAGATTACTTTATAGTTTATTTATTTTCGTTATTTTGCGCTCTGAAAACCCCATTTTTTAACCAACATATACAATTTATTTGTTGCTATGGTTAATGAATGTGTGTTTTAGTTCAACGGTTTTTCTCTTTTACATGTGTTCACCGGATCAGAGGTTCGAGCGATCTTCTTCTTCTTCATGTTTACGCCGTGCAATAATTATTTCCTTTTGTGCTAGGCATGCCTGCTACCATAGGTTTGTTTTTGGAATTTGCATGCTCAAATCCATTGTTATCTTTTCTTATTTACGCATTGGTTTTTGATTTAATAGTGTCCCTGTCGATGATATGATTTAAGACGTTTTATCATTCGCTTTATGTAGTGATTGCTACCTTCCCAACTGGAACATCGTAGAATCATGATTTCTTGAACATTTTATTTCGGTAGCAGGTTACCTGCTCAAGTTAACATTGTAATTCAAATTTATGTATTAATGTATTTGGATGGATCTTTCGGTTTTCTATCTTTCATATGTTAAGGTTTGTTAACACAAGAAAAATATGCTTTATTATCAATATTTTGACATTACTGTTGAACTGTTTTGGTTTTTTCAAAAATTAACTAGTTTGGTTCGACATTACTGCTGAACTAAGGTTTTGAAGGCGGTGGACGGCATACTCCTGCCCATAACCTTGGTAATCGGCTAATCTATTTATAATTAAGTTGTCTAAGGATTATTACTTTTTTAAGAAGGGCATGTACCATTTGATGTTCATGTTTATGCTTTTTTCCATATTGATAGGATAACTATTGGTTCAGATATATAATGAACACAATCGATTTTAAATTTTGATGATGAAAACGAAGGTTAGTCCTAATAAGATATTTTTCAAATTTACTCACTTTAGCAATATTGTATACATTTGTTGGATCCTTCATTTTGGATAGTATCTAATGGAGGTGTGAAGTTGGGTTCATGGGTTGGATAATGGGTCAAAACATGCTTTAATTATAACATGTCGTTTGTACATGTCTACCTGGGTCGGGCCAGGTCATTTAGGCGGATGCACACTTTTTCATCCATTTTGTTAAAGGCTAGATAGCTAAACCATCAGATTACATAAGTTATTACTAAAATAAATGTTTGGATAAAAAGTAATCCATCGCATTAACCATACATATGCAAGTGTCGTAATTATTGGTAACTCATCTTTAGCTATGTTTCTTAGTCTAATAGTGATGCTACTATTCAAGAGGTTGTTCAAAAAATCTCAGCGGTAATTTTTTTTGTTCATTTTCAAGTTTGTTTCATGTGTTTAAATTAGCTAATAGTGTGTGCAAATCGCACTTTTTACTGCTTAAAATGCAAGTTTATGTATGTAAATTATTTCTATGTCTACATTTGCTTAAGATCATTTGTTGATATTTGACATTTAATAGATGAATACTTACCTGAAAGTAAGTATTTATAGAAATAATGATGTGCGTAGAGGTGTATACGAAATAGTTATATTTTTATTACGAAATACTATTAAATACGATACAATTTTACACAAGTTATTTATTTATTTATAGAGTGGATATACCTAAACCTTGCTACAACACTTATAGGTAGTGTACCTAATCGTACAGTAGTGTAGTTTTTAGTAAGTCCGGTTCGTTCCACAGGGAGCTAGCCAAGTTTAACGCTATATTTAAAACTGAATTTGTATATAAATATATATATAAATATAAGTAGTAGTATTATTATAAAAGGGGAATTTTACCGTTTAATGACCGGTTTGTCGATTTTAAAACTTTAGTCGCAGTTAAAACCTAATGTAAAATATTAAAAATAAATATAACTTAATTTAAAGCGTAAAGTAAATGACAATAATAAAATTGCGATAATTAAAAATGACGATAAATAAAATTGCGATAATTAAAAAGTACGATAATTAAAAATGCGATAAATAAAATGACAGTAAACAAAAGTGCGATGAAATATGAAATAAAAGTAATTATGCTTATTCAAACTTCCGTAATCATGATGTTTGACGTGTTAATTTTAATTTGTTACCATGGGTTAATTGTCCTTTGTCTTGGATTATTCAATATGTCCATCTGGTTTTTGTCCATAACAGTCCATCAGTCATAAATATAAAGTGCGAGTGTCCTCGTCAAATTATTCTTATATCCGAAGTCAAATATTCCAACTAATTGGGGACTTAAACTATAATTACACCAATTTTCCTTGTATGTAATTCACCCCTGTTTTAATAAGTCCATTAACTATTAATCCATTCACGTGTCCGGTTAAATGAACGATTATTAGTACTTATAAATATCCCGCCCATCGTGTCCAATCGAGTGTATATGGTTATTTATAGGTACATCCAATTGTAAATCTTTATATTAAATTAACGAACTATCATTCAATTAAACAAATATAAAGCCCATTAATAGCCCATAGTCTAATTTCCACAAGTGTCGTTCTTTTGTCCAAACCCCAATTATGGTACAAAGCCCAATTACCCAATCTTAATATTTTAGCCCAACATCACGATTACTTCGGCTTAAATAAGCATAATAATAACTTAGCTACGAGACATTAATTTAAAAAGGTTGAACATAACTTACAATGATTAATAATAGCGTAGCGTTACACGGACAGAATTTCGACTTACACCCTTACAACATTCGCTAACATACCCTTATTATTATTAAATTAAAATTAAAATTATAAATTATATGTATATATATATATATATATATATATATATATATATATATATATATATATATATATATATATATCGTTGAGATAGAGAGGATAGAAAAAGTGTGTTCATTCGACCAAAAACTGCGAAATTTATAGGATGTCACCAACATTTTTGCTCCATGCGATCGCATGGCATTTGTGCCTTCTGGCCATGCGATCGCATGGCCTGGGAATCCAGATCACATTTGCTTGTTTTCTTCTTGCCGATGGTTTTAATATATAATATAATATATATATAATTTTTAAGAATTAATTATATATTATATTATATTCATGTGCATAGTTGACTTGTAATTTTTAGTCCGTTGCATCGAGCGTTGAGAGTTTAATCTGGTCCCAGTTTCGGATTTTCGAACGTCCTTTCGTACTATTTAATATCTTGTACTTTGCGTTTTGAGGCTCGTACTCTTGTAATTTTGAGACGTTTCTCATCAATAATTTGAACCACTTTGATTGTACTTTGTATTTTTGAGCTTTTTAGTCGTTTGCGTCTTCAATTTGTCGAATCTGTCTTTTGTCTTCACCTTTTATTATTTAAACGAATATCACTTGTAAATAGAACAATTGCAACTAAAAGCTTGTCTTTCTTGAGGGATAATGCTATGAGATATATGTTCATTTTTAGCATTATCAAATATTCCCACACTTGAGCGTTGCTTGTCCTCAAGCAATATAGTCTTGAAATAAAAATACTAGAATCACTTCTTTATTCTTCACACTTTGTACATCAGTGATTTCTATACGAAGGTATGAACAATGGTAGTAACGATGTGGTTTACAGTCCCACATGACTATGAAGAATTTAGATCCTTAAGGAAATTGGATCTTTATGAAAACATTTGATCTTTTTGAAAATTCAATCTAGCTTTTACCCTAGATAAGTTTTCCGGAATAACCCTTCACCGGTGTTTGCAAAATGTTTTTGTGGGTTTTGTGGGTTTCAGATTTGAAAATTTTAGCTCAAAACTTGTGGTTTTGTGTCACTCACTTGCTAACCTTGTATTGGGAAAGCAACACATCCAGTATACTTGCTCCGTGTATTACCTTTTGGTAAACTACCATCCGGTTGTAAAGGAAAGCGTTGAACAAGCAACTGTTAAGGCAATGTCCCGTGACATGCTTTTAATTATGGTCTATAATGTGTCGGATGCAATTACTATCCTTTGTAGGAGCAATAGTAAAGATCACCCTATAGTTTTTCGGTCTGGCACAAGGTCCTATCTTCGACCATGCTATGCAACCACCGTTCTTACGGTTGACACCCGATTTGGTTCATGTGACCTAATGAATTCCAGGTGAATTCCTAGGATTTTACGTTCAATGGTAATGAACGTATTGAAAATAGGGTTTTAAGAAAACAAATCGGTTTGTAATTTGATCAAAATATTTTCTCGTTCAAGCTCGAGTTTAGATATCATCGAATTCCATGAGTTTGAATTCTCAATCTTTAAGGTCAATCTCAAGGATTGAGTAATATCAGTCTTAAAAGCTGATTTTTAATCTTTAAGGAGATTATCCTTTCTGGGGATCTGATTCATTAGTCTTATAAGCTAATTTGCATGGTGCCCCCATTGTACGAGACAGATCCTCCCATGGTTAGGATAAGTCTGACCACTTGGCGACCCTGTTTGATGCCGAGGTCCGTGGATTTCCAGCTGATTTTCGAGAAAACTTTTCAAGGTTTTTCGTAGACTCTACAACTGGTCCGGACGACAACTTTCTGACCTAAATCAAGAAGCGCGTGTCTTTTTCTCTCGGAAGACTTTACTTTCTTTTAAATTACAATAAACTGGGTAAAACTGATAAATATCGTCCAAAACAAAAGTATTTTTAATTATTTGTACAAAATATGTGATATATGTTCTAAATAACTTGGTAAATTTTTCCCACACTTGGCTTTTATTTTCCTTTCTTTGCCTTTTTATTGTCCTCTATTCCATTTTAAATGAATTCTAACATTTTGGATTGTTTCTCAATTTATGTCCTTTCTGAGGTAACAATAATTTCGGTGTTAACACCTAGTTTTATCGTTCATAAATTTGTATAAACATGATTTTGAGTTCATTTAATTGAAAATTTTGAAAAATTTTACTAGAATTGGGTAGTCATTATATAAGACTAGGGCTGTTCTTTATTATCAGAGAGCACTAGATTCTAATACAACTACTGCGTTACTAGTATTTTTAATGGTAACCAAGTGTTTAAATTTAAAATTTTAAAAATCCAAAAGAATTAAATCCCTTCCCACACTTAAGATCTTGCAATGCCCTCATTTGCAAGAAATCAGTAACTATTTAAATTATTGAGGGTGAATAGCGTAGAAAAATGATTAAATCTTACCAAAGTTTCCAAACATATTGGCGTTTGTTTGTTGAATGATAAATGGTGCACATCATTTGTTCATTCTGTCTTGTTGTTACATCACATTTGTTTTTCGTTTTGTCGTCAAAATTAGCAGCTTTTGCTGAACTTAATGCCAGTCTTTGAAAATGCGCTATTTTACCCTGTTGTGTACATGACAATATACATACAATACAAATATAAACATGCATGGTAATTTGAAATGGGACTTAAAATCCCACTTTCAAATCAAATATGAAATATTAGTACAACATAATAAAAATATTAAACATTACATTAAAAGTATCACAATATTATATGTTTAAATATAAATAAATAAAAAGGATAAAAAAGATAAAAATCATAGAAATCACCAACGGGAACTATATCAATCTGGATAGGGATTCCAGTTTATGTCGTCGGGCGGGTTCCATGGTTAGTTATAGGTGTACTGATAGGCCTAGTTAGGGTCGTAGAGAGTAAATGGTGGTGGCATATCGGGCTGGTATGGAGGATAGTAAGCAGGTCGAGTAGGTACGTAGTTATTTGGTACCTGAGGTGATAGCTGGCTCATGATCTGATGCTGATGATAGTGCCATCTATCATGCTGTCGTTGCCTAGAATGCTCGTACACATCCTGGGCATGCTACTGCTCGAACTGACTATGTATAGCCTCGTTTGTCATTTCTACCTCATCTATACGCTGGTAGACGTCAGTCATAGCCTCCCTAATGACATCTCTAATGTCATATGCTTCCTCCATTTCCTCTTCTGAACCTCTCTCTACCTGTGGATGATTACCATCATATGGTACTACCTGATTGCGTCTGCTCTTTAATACCTTAGCACCCTGATAGACCTTCAATCCTAAAGTATCATCCTGTTCCCTACATACCATAAGTGGACCCCCTTGATCCCTATCTACACCCAAATACTCTCCAATGAGAGTAACAAAAATACCTCCTCCTATTACTCCCCTGCCCTGTATTCCTACCACCATTTTGGACAGATAAAAAACCGACACAGTATGGGATATTAACAAATCTTCTAGTGTTTTGAATACCCTTAAAGTAAAATAAATCGTGTAAGGTCATCTTCTCCTTGTTTTTACCTCTTTGTGCAATTGAATTAGCTAAAAATCTATGTATAATACGAAGCTCTGCTTTGTTAATATCTAAATAGGAGTGTCTTCCTCCTAGCATAAAAACATTATAATTTGACATACGCCTCCAGACGGCGTCCGCGTCAAAATTCCTATCTACCTGCTCCCCATGATAAATCAAATTTGTACAATCGAGTAGTAGTAATTCACCAGGAGTGTAAATCTGTAAAGCCCTGTGAAAGGACCCGTTCATATACATTATAAACGATTCACAATAGTTGATTACATTGCGAGGTATTTGACCTTTATATGATACATTTTACAAATATTGCATTCATTTTTAAAAGACAAACTTTCTTAACATCAAAAATTGACAGGCATGCATACCATTTCATAATATCCACTTTCCAACTATAAATTGATTTAATAATAATCTTTGATGAACTCAATGACTCGAATGCAACGTTCTTCGAAATATGCTATGAAAGACTCCAAGTAATATCTTTAAAATGAGCAAATGCACAGCGGAAGATTTCTTTAACACCTGAGAATAAACATGCTTTAAAGTGTCAACCAGAAGGTTGGTGAGTTCATTAGTTTATCATAATCATTTATTTCCATCATTTTAATAGACCACAAGAATTTCATTTCCAGTTCTCATAAATATACGTCCCATGCATAGAGACAAAAATAATCATTCATATGGTGAACACCTGGTAACCGACATTAACAAGATGCATATAAGAATATCCCCTATCATTCCGGGAAATCCTTCGGACATGATAAAACAACATCGAAGTACTAAAGCATCCGGTACTTTGAATGGGGTCGTTAGGCCCAATAGATCTATCTTTAGGATTCGCGTCAATTAGTAGATCGGTTTACTAATTATTAGGTTACCAAGCAAAAGGGGCATATTCGGCTTCGATCATTCACCCATATAATGTAGTTTCAATTACTTGTGTCTATTTCGTAAAACATTTATAAAAATTGCGCATGTATTCTCAGCCCAAAAATATAAAGGGTAAAAAGGCAAATGAAACTCACCATACTGTATTTCGTAGTAAAAATACATATAACGTCATTGAACAAGTGCAAGGTTGGCCTCGGATTCACGAACCTAAATTAATTATATATATTTATGTGTTGGTCAATATTTGTCTAACAAATTAGGTCAAATCATAGTGTACCACAATCCTAATGCTCGAGACTAATATGCAAAAGTCAACAAAAGTAAATTTGACTCAAAATAATTTCCAAAAATCTATACATGATTAATATATAGTTTAAATATCGTCGTTTTATATTTTTAAATATTTTTAAAAGATTTATTAGAGTAAATAATATAATTTATTTATTAATAAATAAAATTTTATATTAAATTTATATAATAGAATATACTTTTATATATATTAAGTAATAAAATTTATAGGGTTCATTTAATATCATAAAGATAATATGATAGGTATTATTAAAGTAAGTTATTACACATAGTAAAATATGTTTGTATCACATATTTATTTGATAAAATAATATCTATAATGATAGTAAGTAAAAGTTGTATTATTTTGTAATAATAATTATTATTATAAAAATATCAATATTTATAATTACTAAGATGACATTATGATAAAACGATAATTCTAATTATGATAACTTTAATATTTACGATAATTTTTAATATTATCTTTAAAATGATAATTCTATTTAAAATAATAATAATAATGATATTTTATAGTAACAATGACATTTCTATTAAAATAATAATTTTTGTTAAAATGATAGTTTTAATACTAACGATATTTTTAATAATAATAGTAATGATAAAAATAATAAGAACGATAATTTTATCTAAATCAATATCTTATAATATTTTAATTTCATCATGATACTCTTACTCATTATTTCCTAATCGTTTCGTTTAATAGCTTTTAATCATCTTTTATATCGTGTTCATAATAATGATAATAATAGTAATCAAAATAATTAGGTGTTACAAATATTTGTTTTAATTACACTAATATTAATAATGATAGTTACTATAACATTATTAACGATAATACTAATAATTATCTTAATGATAATATAGTAATAATAATAATAACAATAACAATAACCATTTTTAAATAATGATATATATATCAATAATGATAATAATAATAATAATACTAATAATAATAATTATCGTACGGTCATGTTACGTGAAGTTCGCCGCCTTTGTCCGAGCCTTTCTCGGTGGGTTGAATTTTGCTACTCTAATCCAGCCAGATTGTATTATGGGAACCACACATTATGGTCTTCTCAGGGGGTGCAACAGGGTGATCCCCTTGGTCCGCTGCTTTTTGCTTTGGTCCTACAACCCTTGGTTTCTAAAATCAGAGATAATTTTGAGGTTTGTCTTCAGGCATGGTATTTGGATGATGGTACTATTATTGGGGACACTTTGGTGGTGGGGAAGATTTTGCATTTGATTATGGAGGATGGGCCTCGTTTTGGGCTGCATCTCAACGTTGAAAAAACAGAAATTTTCTGGCCTACGGAGGACCCTCGCAGCAGGCAAGTAGGTGTCTTTCCTCCTAATATTGCTCGGCCTTTAAATGGTGTTAAGTTGCTTGGGGCCCCCGCAAGTTCCGATCCTGGTTTTAGTAGTGAACTGGTGATGCAAAGGGTGACCAAGTCCATTGCGCTTATGGATAAGGTTGCTAAGCTTGATGATCCTCAGTGTGAGTTGTTGTTGCTTAGGGCATGTACGGGAGTTTCTAAACTCTACTTTTCCTTGCGTACTTGTCCTCCTAGTATATTTGAGGCGGCTCAACGCGCTTTCAATGGAGCCCTTCGATCTTCCTTGGAGCGTATTTTTACTGCTTCAGGGCCTGGGTTTGGTGATTGGCAGTGGCGGCTTGCCACCTTGCCATTTGCATTTGGAGGGCTTGGTGTTTATTCTGCGGGAGATGTTCGTCATTATGCTTTTCTGGCTTCTCGATTACAGTCTGCTGGATTGCAGACCAAGCTACTACGTCATGCGTGTATTGTTGGTCTTGGTCGTGCTTTTGAAGATGCATTGGGTCTGTTTAATAAAACAGTTGGGTTTGATATTTTAGGTAATCCGAGTGAGGTCGCTGCCCCAATACTCATGAAGAAATTGGCAGATGTTTATTTCACAAAGGTTACCGCTTCTGCAGAATCCACTTTTTCATTATCTCCCCGACAATCGGCCTTATGGAAATCACAGCAGAGTGATCACACCTCTGCTTGGCTAAGGGCAGTCCCTATTTTGGGGTTGGGTCAGACGATGAACGCAAAGACTTACCGATGTGTGTTGTGCTACCGGTTAGGTGTTCCATTGTTCTCTATCTCGACGGCATGCTCTGCCTGTTCAAGGGTTTTTACTGGGGATATTTTCGGGGATCACGCGGTGTCTTGTGCTGGTATGGTGGGTATTAAGCATCGACATAATATTGTCCGGGATTCCCTTGTTGATGTTTGTTATCGATCTGGGATTTCAGCGAGAAAGGAGGTTGACATTGGGTTGTCTGGAGGGAACGACAGGGCCCTCAGACCTGCAGATGTGTTACTTTATTCCTGGGATTGTGGTCGCGATGTTTGTGTTGACTTGACAGGATCTTCTCCTTTGACACAGTCTAGGCTTTCTGACTTTGTCCCTGGACGTGCTGTGATTGATGCGGCTCGTCGGAAGCGGGTCAAGTACGAATCTAGTTGTCTGGCGATTGGTTATGGTTTCATTCCTTTCTCATTTTCTTCCCTTGGGGAATTAGAGAAGGAGGCTGTTTCTTTGCTAAAGCGGGTTCAGAAGAGTTCGATGGCGCAAGATATTGGTGCCGGTGCTGCTGCTCATATTTTTACTAGGATAGGTTTTGCTATTGCTAGAGGTGTGGGGGCCCAGATTGTCTCTAGGCTTCCCACTAATTTTTTGTAAGTTTTAAAACTTTTAAGTTTATTAATAATAATAATAATAATAATAATAATAATAATAATAATAATAATAATTGGATAATAATAATAAAACTAATTATAACTTTAACGATAATAACGATATTGATAATAAAAAAAATAACAATTTTTAATGATAAATCCCTTTTATTGATAAAGATAATAATAATGATAATAATAAGATAAAACTAGAACGACGATAAAAACGACGATAATAATAATCATTTTTAATAAAAATATCAAAAATTCAATTGATTATAACTTCTAATCCGTTCATCAAAACCATTCGATATCTAAAGGAAAAGTTCTTAATTTTTCGCTAGCTTTCCAAGGACATGCATATCTTATACCTTATCTCAACCGCAAGTGTAACTAATTCAAGATTCAACCTAATCTGTCTAAGGGCAATATCAAAAGTACAAGCATGCATAATCCTAAATACTCGAGCACTAGTCAGGGATACATTATTAGTATGTAAAAGTTAAATTATGAGTACTCACGTATCAATATTGAGATTCAATATTGCAGGAAAGGTACGTAGACGCAACGGAAATGATAAACACTATATTGACCTCACGAGCATACCCATGAACCATACTCAATCACCTCTATAGCTATAACTCATAATTTCCTTAATCCTATCCCACTCGAAAAACAATTTTGAAATCACTCGGACAGCACTCCGTCGTAATATTTTATGTATACTAATAATATCTTGAAATAATACGGAGTAAATATATATATGTAAATCGATTGAGAGAGTTTAGAGAAAAATATTTTCAAGTTTCTATGAAATAATGAAACCTATTGAATTCTATTTATAATAGATTTTTAAATTATTAAAGTGAATTATTAAAGTATGAATTATTAAAGTGAATTATTAAAGTATGAATTATTAAAGTGAATTATTAAAGTATGAATTATTAAAGTGAATTATTAAAGTATGAATTATTAAAGTGAATTATTAAAGTATGAATTATTAAAGTGAATTATTAAAGTATGAATTATTAAAGTGAATTATTAAAGTTAAAGTAAAGTAAAAATAAAATAAAGGTAATGTTTAAGTATAGTAAAAGTATAAAACTATGTACATATAATACGCGTATAAATATATATAATATTAATTTAAATCGTTATATATATTTAATAAAATAATATATAAATATCGTTATCTTTATCATACTAGTTAAGTAATGAGTTATCAAAAGTGGTTCTAGATATTTATAAAAGTTATATACGTTTTAATAATAAAGTTCTTTTTAAACTGAAAATGTTTTTGTACGTTTGAAACTAAATAGATCAATCGAGTCTTTATGAGATTCAATCTTCCACTATCCTTTGTCTAGTTCTCAATGATTGACAATTTGTTCTTATTTATAAATCACTTTACCATTTTCCAAATATTGTTAAATTGGAAAGTGAAATGTCCTGTTCATATTGATTATAAACGTTCCATATTAATTGATTTCGTTGCGAGGTTTTGACCTCTATATGAGACGTTTTTCAAAGACTGCATTCATTTTTAAAACAACCATAACCTTTATTTTATCAATAAAGGTTTTAAAAACATTACGTAGATTATCAAATAATGATAATCTAAAATATACTGTTTACACACGACCATTACATAATGGTTTACAATAGAAATATATTACATCGACATATGTTTCTTGAATGCAGTTTTTACACAATATCATACAAACATGGACTCCAAATCTTGTCCTTATTTTAGTATGCAACAGCGGAAGCTCTTAGTATTCACCTGAGAATAAACATGCTTTAAACGTCAACAAAAATGTTGGTGAGTTATAGGTTTAACCTATATATATCAAATCATAACAATAGACCACAAGATTTCATATTTCAATACACATCCCATACATAGAGATAAAAATCATTCATATGGTTAACACCTGGTAACCGACATTAACAAGATGCATATATAAGAATATCCCCATCATTCCGGGACACCCTTCGGATATGATATAAATTTCGAAGTACTAAAGCATCCGGTACTTTGGATGGGGTTTGTTAGGCCCAATAGATCTATCTTTAGGATTCGCGTCAATTAGGGTGTCTGTTCCCTAATTCTTAGATTACCAGAATTAATAAAAAGGGGCATATTAGATTTCGATAATTCAACCATAGAATGTAGTTTCACGTACTTGTGTCTATTTTGTAAATCATTTATAAAACCTGCATGTATTCTCATCCCAAAAATATTAGATTTTAAAAGTGGGACTATAACTCACTTTCACATATTTTTACTTCATCGGGAAGTAAGACTTGGCCACTGGTCGATTCATGAACCTATACAAATATGTACATATATATCAAAGTATGATCAAAATATAATTACAACCATTTTTATTATGTTTTAAAGATTTGAGTGTATTAAGTCAGCTGTCCTCGTTATTAACCAACAACTAGTTGTCCACAGTTAGATGTACAGAAATAAATCGATATATATTATCTTGAATCAATCCATGACCCAGTGTATACACGTCTCAAGCTAGATCACAACTCAAAGTATATATATTTTTGGAATCAACCTCAACCCTATATAGCTAACTCCAACATTACTGCATATAGAGTGTCTATGGTTGTTCCAAATAATATATATACATGGGTCGATATGATATGTCAAAACATTTAAATACGTGTCTTTGGTATCCCAAGATTACATAATATATTAGAATACATGTATAATACAATATAAGTTAGCTAGGATATGATTTGTATAGATTTGTTAAACATTTCCCGTAGCTAAAAAGATCAAAAAATATCCAATCTTGTTTTACCCATAACTTCTTCATTTTAAATCCGTTTTGAGTGAATCAAATTGCTATGGTTTCATATTGAACTCTAATTTAAGAATCCAAACAGAAAAAGTATAGGTTTATAGTCGTAAATTTAAGTTACATGTCAATTACTAAAGAGGTAGTCATTTCCGTCGAAAGAACGACATCTTGATGACCATTTTGAAAAAAACATACTTTCACTTTGAGTTTAACCAAGATTTTTGGATATAGTTTCATGTTCATATGAAAAATCAATTTCCCAGAAGAACAACTTTTAAATCAAAGTTTATCATAGTTTTTAATTATCCAAACCAAAACAGCCCCCGGTTTCACTACGACGGCGTATATCCGATATTATGGTGTTCATCGTGTTTCCAGGTTTTAAATCATTAAGTTAGCATATCATATAGATATAGAACATGTGTTTAGTTGATTTTAAAAGTCAAGTTAGAAGGATTAACTTTTGTTTGCGAACAAGTTTAGAATTAACTAAACTATGTTCTAGTGATTACAAGTTTAAACCTTCGAATAAGATAGCTTTATATGTATGAATCGAATGATGTTATGAACATCATTACTACCTCAAGTTTTCTGGATAAAACTACTGGAAATAAGAAAAATGGATCTAGCTTCAAAGGATCCTTGGATGGCTTAAAAGTTCTTGAAGAAGAATCATGACACGAAAACAAGTTCAAGTAAGATTTCCACTCGAAATAAGATTGTTATAGTTATAGAAATTGAATCAAAGTTTGAATATGAGTATTACCTTGTATTAGAAAGAAATATTACTGTAAATAAAAAATATTTCTTGAGGTTGGATGATCACTTTACAAGATTGGAAGTAAGCTAGCAAACTTGGAAGTATTCTTGATTTTATGAAACTAGAACTTATAGAATTTATGAAGAACACTTAGAACTTGAAGATAGAACTTGAGAGAGATAACTTAGATGAAGAAAATTGAAGAATGAAAGTGTTTGTAGGTGTTTTTGGTCATTGGTATATGGATTAGATATAAAGGATGTGTAATTTTGTTTTCATGTAAATAAGTCATGAATGATTACTCATATTTTTGTAATTTTTTGAGATATTTCATGCTAGTTGCCAAATGATGATTCCCACATGTGTTAGGTGACTCACATGGGCTGCTAAGAGCTGATCATTGGAGTGTATATACCAATAGTACATACATCTAAAAGCTGTGTATTGTACGACTACGAATACGGGTGCATACGAGTAGAATTGTTGATGAAACTGAACGAGGATGTAATTGTAAGCATTTTTCTTAAGTAGAAATATTTTGATAAGTGTCTTGAAGTCTTTCAAAAGTGTATGAATACATATTAAAACACTACATGTATATACATCTTAACTGAGTCGTTAAGTCATCGTTAGTCGTTACAAGTAAATGTTGATTTGAAACCTTTAAGTTAACGATTATGTTAAATGTTGTTAACCCAATTTTTATTATATCTAGAGAGATGTTTAATTGTTATATTATCATGATATTATGATATATAATATATCTTAGTATGATATATATATATATATATATATATATATATAGTTAAATGTCGTTACAACGATAATCGTTACATATATGTGTCGTTTCAAAATCATTAAGTTAGTAGTCTTATTTTTACATATGTAGTTCATTGTTAACACACTTAATGATATATTTAAATATCATTTTATCATGTTAAATATAGTGTATCAATATCTTAATATGATACATATGTATTTAGTAGACGTTATCATAACGATAATCGTTATATATATCATTTCGAGTTTCTTAACTTAGTAATCTCATTTCTTATGTATATCACACATTATTAATATACTTAGTGAGATACTTACTCATCATAATCTCATGTCAACCATATATATATATGTCTATATATACCACAACATGTAGTTTTTACAAATTTGTAACGTTCGTGAATCGCCGGTCAACTTGGGTGATCAATTGTCTATATGAAACCTATTTCAATTAATCAAGTCTTAACAAGTTTGATTGCTTAACATGTTGAAAACACTTAATAATGTAAATATCAATTTCATTTAATATATATAAACATGGAAAAGTTCGGGTCACTACAGTACCTACCCGTTAAATAAATTTCGTCCCGAAATTTTAAACTGTTGAAGGTGTTGACGAATCTTCTGGAAATATATGCGGGTATATCTTCTTCATCTGATCTTCATGCTCCCAGGTGAACTCAGGTCCTCTACGAGCATTCCATTGAACCTTAACAATCGGTATCTTGTTTTGCTTAAGTCTCTCAACCTCACGATCCATTATTTCAACGGGTTCTTCAATGAATTGAAGTTTTTCATTGATTTGGATTTCGTCCAATGGAATAGTGAGATCTTCTTTAGCAAAACATTTCTTCAAATTCGAGACATGGAAAGTGTTATGTACAGCCGCGAGTTGTTGAGGTAGCTCCAGTTGGTAAGCTACTGGTCCGACACGATCTATAATCTTGAATGGTCCAATGTACCTTGGATTTAGTTTCCCCCGTTTTCCAAATCGAACAACGCCTTTCCAAGGTGAAACCTTAAGCATGACCATTTCTCCAATTTTAAACTCTATATCTTTTCTTTTACTGTCTACGTAGCTCTTTTGTCGACTCTGGACGATTTTCAATCATTGTTGAATTTGGATGATTTTCTCGGTAGTTTCTTGTATTATCTCTGGACCCGTAATCTGTCTATCCCCCACTTCATTCCAACAAATCGGAGACCTACACTTTCTACCATAAAGTGCCTCAAACGGCGCCATCTCAATACTAGAATGATAACTGTTGTTGTAGGAAAATTCTGCTAACGGTAGGTGTCGATCCCAACTGTTTCCGAAATCAATAACACATGCTTGTAGCATGTCTTCAAGCGTTTGTATCGTCCTTTCACTCTGCCCATCAGTTTGTGGATGATAGGTAGTACCATGTCTAGACGAGTCCCCAATGCTTGTTGCAACGTCTGTCAGAACCTTGAAACAAATCTACCATCCCTATCAGAGATAATAGAGACGGGTATTCCATGTCTGGAGACAACCTCATTCAAATACAATCACGCCAAATTCTCCATTTTGTCATCTTCTCTCATTGGCAGGAAGTGTGCTGACTTGGTGAGACGATCAACTATTACCCAAATAGTATCATAACCACTTGCAGTCCTTGGCAATTTAGTAATGAAATCCATGGTAATGTTTTCCCATTTCCATTCCGAGATTTCAGGTTGTTGTAGTAGACCTGATGGTTTCTGATGTTCAGCTTTGACCTTAGAACACGTCAAACATTCTCCTACATATTTAGCAATATCGGCTTTCATACCCAGCCACCAAAAGTGTTTCTTGAGATCTTTATACAACTTTTCCGCTCCGGGATGTATTGAATATCTGGTTTTATGTGCTTCCTTAAGTACCATTTCTCTCACATCTCCAAACCTTGGTACCCAAATTCTATCAGCCCTATATCGGGTTCCGTCTTCCCGAAATATTAATATGTTTCTCTGATCCTTTGGGTATCTCATTTTTCAACTTTCCTTCTTTTACAACCCCCTGTTGCGCCTCCTTTATTTGAGTAGTAAGGTTAGTACGAATAATTATATTCATAGCTTTTACCCGTATAGGTTCTCTGTCCTTTCTACTCAAAGCGTCGGCTACCACATTCGCCTTTCCCGGGTGGTATCGAATCTCAAAATCATAATCATTCAACAGTTCAATCCACCTGCGTTGTCTCATATTCAGTTGCTTTTGATTAAATATATGTTGGAGACTTTTGTGGTCAGTATATATAATACTTTTGACCCCATATAAATAATGCATCCAAGTCTTTAATGCAAAAACAACAGCACCCAATTCCAAATCGTGAGTTGTATAATTTTGCTCGTGAATCTTCAATTGTCTAGACGCATAAGCAATTACCTTCGTTCGTTGCATTAATACACAACCGAGACCTTCCTTTGATGCGTCACAATAAATCACAAAATCATCATTCCCTTCAGGCAATGACAATATAGGTGCCGTAGTTAGCATTTTCTTCAATAACTGAAACGCCTTCTCTTGTTTATCCTTCCATTCAAATTTCTTCCCTTTATGCGTTAATGCAGTGAAGGGTTTTGCTATTTTGGAGAAATCTTGGATGAATCTTCTGTAGTAACCAGCCAATCCTAAAAATTGACGTATATGCTTCGGAGTTTTTGGGGTTTCCCACTTTTTAACGGTTTCAATCTTTGCCGGGTCCACCTGGATACCTTCTTTGTTCACTATGTGACCGAGGAATTGAACTTCTTCCAACCAAAATGCACACTTTGAAAACTTAGCGTACAGTTTTTCTTTCCTCAATACTTATAGCACTTTTCTCAAATGTTCTTCGTGCTCTTGATCATTCTTTGAGTAAATAAGTATGTCATCGATGAAAACAATGACAAACTTGTCAAGATATGGCTCACACACTCGGTTCATAAGGTCCATGAACACAGCTGGTGCGTTAGTCAATCCAAACGGCATAACCATAAACTCGTAATGACCATAACGCGTCCTAGAAGCAGTTTTTGGAATATCATCCTCCTTTACTCGCATTTGATGATATCCAGAACGTAAATTGATTTTCGAATAAATCGACGAGCCTTGTAGTTGATCAAATAAGTCGTCAATTCTCGGCAGTGGATAACGGTTTTTGATGGTAAGTTTATTCAACTCGCTGTAGTCAATACACAACCTAAATGTACCATCCTTCTTCTTGACAAACAAAATAGGAGCTCCCCATGGTGATGTGCTTGGTCGAATGAAACCACGTTCTAATAGTTCTTGCAGTTGGCTTTGCAGTTCTTTCATCTCGCTGGGTGCGAGTCTGTAAGGAGCACGAGCTATTGGTGCAGCTCCTGGTACAAGATCTATTTGAAATTCAACGGATTGATGTGGGGTAGTCCCGGTAATTCTTTCAGAAATACATCGGGAAATTCTTTTGCGACGGGAACATCATTGATGCTCTTTTCTTCAGTTTGTACTTTCTCGACGTGTGCTAGAACAGCTTTTGTGCCTTCAAATTACTAATAAGATGTAGCTTCGTGTTGCCCTTTTCTCCATACACCATTAAGGGTTCTCCTTCTTCTCGTACAATGCGAATTGCATTTTTGTAACATACGATCTCTGCTTTCATCTCCTTCAACCAGTCCATGCCAACTATTACATCAAAACTCCCTAACTCTACTGGTATCAAATCAATCTTAAATATTTCGCTACCCAGTTTAATTTCTCGATTCCGGCATATATAATCTGCTGAAATTAATTTATCGTTTGTTAATTCGAGTAAAAATTTACTATCCAATGGCGTCAATGGACAACTTAATTTAGCACAAAAATCTCTACTCATATAGCTTCTATCCGCACCCGAATCAAATAAAACGTAAGCAGATTTATTGTCAATAAGAAACGTACCCGTAACAAGCTCCGGGTCTTCCTGTGCCTTTGCCGCATTAATATTGAAAGCTCTTCCGCGGCCTTCTCCATTTGTGTTCTCCTGGTTCGGGCAATTTCTAATAATGTGGTCCGGTTTTCCACATTTATAACAAACTACATTTGCATAACTTTCTCCGACACTACTTGCTCCGCCATTACTCGTTCCGACACCATTTGTTCCTTTCGTTCTGTTAACCCCTGGTCCGTAGACCTCACACTTAGTCGCGCTATGACCATTTCTTTTATACTTGTTGCAAAATTTGGTGCAGAACCCTGAGTGATACTTTTCACACCTTTGGCATAGCTGCTTCTGATTGTTGTTGTTGTTGCGGTTGTTATTGTTGTTGGGATGATTGTTGTAGTTGTTGTTGTTGTTGTTTTGCCATTTGTTGTAGTTGCGATTGATGTTGCGATTGTTGGGATAGTTGTTGTTGTTTTGGTGACTCTTATCACCGTTTTCCTCCCACTTTTTTTTGACTAGCTTCACGTTGGCCTCTTCGGCCGCCTGTTCTTTAATTCTTTCCTCAATCTGGTTCACTAGTTTGTGAGCCATTCTACATGCCTTTTGTATGGAGGCAGGTTCGTGTGAACTTATATCTTCTTGGATTCTCTCCGGTAACCCTTCCACAAACGCGTCAATATTCTCTTCCTCATCTTCGAACGCTCTCGGACACAATAGGCACAATTCTGTGAATCGTCTTTCGTACAAAGTAATATCGAATCCCTGTGTTCGTAACCCTCTAAGTTCTGACTTGAGCTTATTGACCTCGGTTCTGGGACGGTACTTCTCATTCATCAAGTGCTTGAATGCTGACCACGGTAGCGCGTAAGCAGCATCTTGTCCCACTTGCTCTAGATAGGTATTCCACCATGTTAACGCAATACCTGTGAAGGTATGCGTAGCGTACTTCACTTTGTCTCCTTCAGCACACTTACTTATGGCAAACACCGATTCAACTTTCTCGGTCCACCGTTTCAATCCGATTGGTCCTTCGGTCTCATCAAATTCTGAAGGTTTGCAGGCAGTGAATTCCTTGTAGGAGCATCCTACACGATTTCTTGCGCCGTTAGCTGTATTACTAGATTCAGAGTTATTGTTGGTATGTAGCGCGGCCTGTACTGCGGCTATGTTTGAAGCAAGAAAGACACGAAATTCCTCTTCGCTCATATTCAAGGTGTGTCGAGTAATCGGTGCCATTTCCTTCAAAATAGTCAAATGAAACAATTTAATCATACAGAATATTAAGAGTAGTCAATAGTATCTCGTAGCATAATATGAACTCATTTATAAAAGCTTTTTCTTCATATTAGCATTTTATAAGTTTAAATTCGGGTACTACCTACCCGTTAAGTTCATACTTAGTAGCTAATATACAATTCAACTACTACAATTCCATATGAAAAACTGATTATAATAATATATCACATGCAAATATTCTTCAAACTTACAACTTCGCTATATTACATATAACATGAAATATAGTACACTATGATACAGGACAGTTTTGAAGATAAATCTAGTTAATACGCAAGTTGTTCAGCAAAGGAAATAAAGACACGTAATTCATAAGTCCAGAAACAGGTCATGCATTCTGGTTTTACTAAGACGACTTCCCATTCTTGGTCTTGTGGAAAATAACTGTTATGACCATTAGCTAGGCAGCATGTTGTAATGTCGTCAAAAGGACGAGGGTTTCGTAATGTCCAATAGCCCCGTAATAATCTAAAAACCTTGTTTCTCACCCCAACTACTGAATCCGTCACTTGTGGGAAAGTTTTATTTAAAAGCTGTAATCTGATGTTCTTTTTCTCACTTTGGTAAGAAGCGAACGTCACTAACCCGTAAGCATAACATGCTTCTTTATGTTGCATGTTAGAAGCTCTTTCTAACTCACGAAATCCTATGTTGGGATATGTTGAGTAAAAATAGGTTCTTAACCCGTAGCGCAAAATTGCATTTGGGTTCCCCGCATTTAATGCTTTAAAGAAAACACGGCGTAACTTATGGTCTCCCCAATGTGATATACCCCACCTATAAAAGGAAAGTCTTTTATAAACTAAGACATTTATGGAAAGTCTTTCAAATGTTTGACAAGTTAATTTCGCCATAACTAAATGTGCTGATGAATTCTGACCGACTCTAGACAAGATTTCCTCAATCATATCCTCTGGTAGGTCTTCTAAAATATTCGGTTGTCTACCCTTAACGTCCATTTTGTTTTTATACTGTAAAATAGACAAGGATTAGATTCGTAATAACAAACAATACAAGCAATTTTTACATAGAACATAAAAGTACAAGCACACTATAATACATTTATTACACAACATGCTCACACCCCTCTAATCTGAATCACTGGTTTCTTCTTCTTCAGACTTGGTTCTTTTTCCTAATCTTCTAGGGATATATGATGTTCCTCTAATACGAGTCGTCATTTTCCACATTGGTTTAGAAAAACCTGGTGGTTTAGAGGTTCCTGGGTTATTGTCACGATATTGAAAATACGGGTGTTGACGGTACATATAAAGTTCATCGGGGTCGGAATCAGATTTCTCTATTTTGATGCCTTTTCCCTTATTATTTTCTTTTGCCTCATTAATTTGGGTCGGGGTAATTTCTATAACATCATCGGAATCCTCATCAGGATCCGATTCATCGAAAAATTGGTAATTTTCCCAATATTTTGCTTCCTTAACGGAAACACCATTGACCATTATTAACTTTGGTCCATTGGTTGAGGATTTTCTTTTATTTGACCGGTTTTCTGTGGTTCCTACTATTCCCCCTCCGGAACCTCTTCTTCTTCCGGTTCCTCTTCTTCTGGTTCCTCTTCTTCCGGTTCCGTTTCCTCTTCTTCCGGAACTTGTGAATCTTGCCAATATATATTCGACTCTTCGTTATTATTAGGTGAGTCAATGGGATTTGTGCTAGTGGTAGACATCTATCACACAATATCAAATACATTAAGAGGTTAATATATCACATAATATTTACATGTTAAAAATATATAATTTCTAAGAAAAGTGTTAAGCAATCGTTTTTAAAGAAAAAACGGTCGAAGTCCAGACTCACTAATGTATCCTAACAAACTCGATAAGACACACTAATGCAAATTTCTGGTTCTCTAAGACCAACGCTCTGATACCAACTGAAATGTCCCGTTCATATTAATTATTAACGTTCCATATTAATTGATTTCGTTGCGAGGTTTTGACCTCTATATGAGACGTTTTTCAAAGACTGCATTCATTTTTAAAACAACCATAACCTTTATTTTATCAATAAAGGTTTTAAAAACATTACGTAGATTATCAAATAATGATAATCTAAAATATACTGTTTACACACGACCATTACATAATGGTTTACAATAGAAATATATTACATCGACATATGTTTCTTGAATGCAGTTTTTACACAATATCATACAAACATGGACTCCAAATCTTGTCCTTATTTTAGTATGCAACAGCTGAAGCTCTTAGTATTCACCTGAGAATAAACATGCTTTAAACGTTAAAAAAAATGTTGGTGAGTTATAGGTTTAACCTATATATATAAAATCGTAACAATAGACCACAAGATTTCATATTTCAATACACATCCCATACATAGAGATAAAAATCATTCATATGGTGAACACCTGGTAACCGACATTAACAAGATGCATATATAAGAATATCCCCATCATTTCCGGGACACCCTTCGGATATGATATAAATTTCGAAGTACTAAAGCATCCAGTACTTTGGATGGGGTTTGTTAGGCCCAATAGATCTATCTTTAGGATTCGCGTCAATTAGGGTGTCTGTTCCCTAATTCTTAGATTACCAGACTTAATAAAAAGGGGCATATTCGATTTCGATAATTCAATCATAGAATGTAGTTTCACGTACTTGTATCTATTTTGTAAATCATTTATAAAACCTGCATGTATTCTCATCCCAAAAATATTAGATTTTAAAAGTGGGACTATAACTTAATTTCACATATTTTTACTTCGTCGGGAAGTAAGATTTGGCCACTGGTCGATTCACAAACCTATACAAATATGTACATATATATCAAAGTATGATCAAAATATAATTACAACCATTTTTATTATGTTTTAAAGATTTGAGTGTATTAAGTCAGCTGTCCTCGTTATTAACCAACAACTAGTTGTCCACAGTTAAATGTACAGAAATAAATCGATATATATTATCTTGAATCAATCCACAACCCAGTGTATACACGTCTCAGGCTAGATCACAACTCAAAGTATATATATTTTTGGAATCAACCTCAACCCTGTATAGCTAACTCCAACATTACTGCATATAGAGTGTCTATGGTTGTTCCAAATAATATATATACATGGGTCGATATGATATGTCAAAACATTTGCATACGTATCTATGGTATCCCAAGATTACATAATATATTAGGATACATGTGTAATACAATATAAGTTAGCTAGGATATGATTTGTATAGATTTGTTAAACATTTCCCGTAGCTAAAAAGATCAAAAAATATCCAATCTTGTTTTACCCATAACTTCTTCATTTTAAATCCGTTTTGAGTGAATCAAATTGTTATGGTTTCATATTGAACTCTAATTTAAGAATCCAAACAGAAAAAGTATAGGTTTATAGTCGAAAATTTAAGTTACATGTCAATTACTAAAGAGGTAGTCATTTCCGTCGAAAGAACGACATCTTGATGACCATTTTGTAAAAAAACATACTTTCACTTTGAGTTTAACCAAGATTTTTGGATATAGTTTCATGTTCATATGAAAAATCATTTTCCCAGAAGAACAACTTTTAAATCATTAAGTTAGCATATCATATAGATATAGAACATGCATTTAGTTGATTTTAAAAGTCAAGTTAGAAGGATTAACTTTTGTTTGGGAACAAGTTTAGAATTAACTAAACTATGTTCTAGTGATTACAAGTTTAAACCTTCGAATAAGATAGCTTTATATGTATGAATCAAATGATGTTATGAACATCATTACTACCTCAAGTTTTCTGGATAAAACTACTGGAAATGAGAAAAATGGATCTAGCTTCAAAGGATCCTTGGATGGCTTGAAAGTTCTTGAAACAGAATCATGACACGAAAACAAGTTCACGTAAGATTTCCACTCGAAATAAGATTGTTATAGTTATAGAAATTGAATCAAAGTTTGAATATAAGTATTACCTTATATTAGAAAGATATCTTACTGTAAATAAGAAAGATTTCTTGAGGTTGGATGATCACTTTACAAGATTGGAAGTAAGCTAGCAAACTTGGAAGTATTCTTGATTTTATGAAACTAGAACTTATAGAATTTATGAAGAACACTTAGAACTTGAAGATAGAACTTGAGAGAGATCACTTAGATGAAGAAAATTGAAGAATGAAAGTGTTTGTAGGTGTTTTTGGTCATTGGTATATGGATTAGATATAAAGGATGTGTAATTTTGTTTTCATGTAAATAAGTCATGAATGATTACTCATATTTTTGTAATTTTATGAGATATTTCATGCTAGTTGCCAAATGATGGTTCCCACATGTGTTAGGTGACTCACATGGGCTTCTAAGAGCTGATCATTGGAGTGTATATACCAATAGTACATACATCTAAAAGCTGTGTATTGTACGAGTACGAATACGGGTGCATACTAGTAGAATTGTTGATGAAACTGAACGAGGATGTAATTGTAAGCATTTTTCTTAAGTAGAAATATTTTGATAAGTGTCTTGAAGTCTTTCAAAAGTGTATGAATACATATTAAAACACTACATGTATATACATCTTAACTGAGTCGTTAAGTCATCGTTAGTCGTTACAAGTAAATGTTGATTTGAAACCTTTAAGTTAACGATTATGTTAAATGTTGTTAACCCAATTGTTATTATATCTAGAGAGATGTTTAATTGTTATATTATCATGATATTATGATATATAATATATCTTAGTATGATATATATATATATATATATATATATATATATATATATATATATATATATATATATATATATATATATATATATATATATATATATATATATAGTTAAATGTCGTTACAACGATAATCGTTACATATATGTCTCGTTTCGAAATCATTAAGTTAGTAGTCTTATTTTTACATATGTAGTTCATTGTTAACATACTTAATGATATATTTAAATATCATTTTATCATATTAAATATAGTGTATCAATATCTTAATATGATACATATGTATTTAGTAGACGTTATCATAACGATAATCGTTATATATATCATTTCGAGTTTCTTAACTTAGTAATCTCATTTCTTATGTATATCACACATTGTTAATATACTTAGTGAGATACTTACTCATCATAATCTCATGTCAACCATATATATATGTCTATATATACCACAACATGTAGTTTTTACAAATTTGTAACGTTCGTGAATCGCCGGTCAACTTGGGTGATCAATTATCTATATGAAACCTATTTCAATTAATCAAGTCTTAACAAGTTTGATTGCTTAACATGTTGGAAACACTTAATCATGTAAATATCAATTTCATTTAATATATATAAACATGGAAAAGTACGGGTCACTACAGAAAGATTTCTCAAATCAACGTGGGCCTTTCAACAGAGACTTGTAATCATAATTCAATATATCTGATAATTCAATCATTTGATCTTATCTTCTAATTCCATTGATAAACATTTTGAAACAGATACAATCATATAAAGTATTTAATCTAATATTTTATTTACGTTTCAAGTTATAATATATATACACATATACATATATAATCATATTCGTTTAATGGTTCATGAATCGTTGGAACTTGGTCGAGATTGAATGAATGTATGAACATAGTTTAAAATTCTTGAAATTTAACTTAACAAATATTGCTTATCATGTCGAAAACATATAAAGATTAAAGTTTAAATTTGGTTGGAAATTTCCGGGTTGTCACAGTACCTACCCGTTAAAGAAATTTCGTCCCAAAATTTGAGTGGAAAGGTCATGAATGATAATAAGTATGTTTTCATGATGCATACGGGCTAAAAATTAGAGTTTTATCATCAGCGAATAATTTGGATAAACAATCTATTTATATGAAGAGTACGAATGAAGCTAATATAGAAGAGTGAAATGAGTAAGTGTAGATTCATCTTATCATTTGACATAGATATGATTGATTCCCAGATTTCAAGGAATTTGAAGAAAATCTTCTTAATAAGATTTGACTCTCCGGTAATCAAGGGAATTAGGATCCGCTTTAAATGCGATCATCCATTTTAATTGTTCTGTCAGAGATTTTCTTATAAATTCACCTCCTTCGTTTCCTTACAACTCACACCTTCTGTTGATGCATTTTATGCAAGTCCCTAGACATCTACCCACGTCTATTGCAGGTACAATAGTTTACAGGCCACCATGATTGCTCGTTATTATCCTATCCGTGTTTGTATGTGGTTACATGAATTGCAGGAACGAGATTTGGATGTTTGACTATGTTAGACTTAGTCAGACGTACGAGTGAAGCCTCACTAGTACGGCTGACAGGCTCATACGCACGGTTGATGCTGAGCTAAGTCACAATTACAACCTAAATGAGAAGACACGAGTGAGTGATCACCCGTACGACTGATGAAGCCAACTCGTACGTGTGATGAATGAATCGTATGGGTGAGTCAACAGCAGGGGTATATAAAGTCTTATGTTCTTCATTTTAGGTTAAGCCTCTCATTTGTTACACACACTCAGATCTGGTGAGCTCCTCCGATTCTCTCTCAGTCCAAATCACCCAGGTGGTGAATAATAGCTCTAGGTGTTGATCTAATCACACTTGATTTAGTTGTGGTTTGACTAAATTAATCAAAAAAAAAAACTTAACCTATTCACTAGAGGGTTTGATTCACTTATTCCGCCATTGTGTGAGTTAAATCTGTTGATTTCTAAGTTCCTAGTCATGTTTCATCACCTTCTATTCTTTCCCCCTCAACTCATATTTTAAAGTATTCATCAATATGCTCCATCCAGTTCTGATTCTCGATATATTTCTAACTTTTATATCGGTCATTCTTCTTTTTCATCTACCGCCGGAAGAATCTATTTACTTCTACTATACTCTTGGGTTTATAGTGTTTCTAGTTCTCTCGTGTCTTTATATTGCTATATGCATCGATATATATGGTTTATAATTTCTGGTTTGTCGTTGGGCTTTATATGTTCCCTTATATTTCAAAGTCTCTGCTTCTGTCTTCTATAATCATTATCATTCACAGTTAATGCTCTCTTTTATTTGCTGCAATTTATACCCCAATTTCTATTTCGGAGTTTTGTCCTTTCGTTTCTTCTTCTTGCGATTAAGCACCGCTTGTAATGGTCCAGAATTCACAGATATGAATTTCGGAATGAACATTGTTAATGTTCTAGGAAGGAAATTGTGATGGCACGATCTTGACTTGTCAAATTACCAGAATACCTTGGAAAAGGCCGAATCATCAAGAAATATTTTCTTGATATTTTAGAGGTTAAATAGAATACAAGAGTCGTATAACATGGCACATGATAATGTTATGATCTGTGAATCATCACGTTCCATTTAGAAACTCAGCATGACTTACTGTAATATAATCACGTTGATCAAGTGTCATTATATTATACTAATTCATGCTTCAGTTCCCAACACTACTTCAAAATATTCTTATTTTAAACTTGAATGTTTCAGAATTTAGAAACTAAAATAGTTTCTTTTATGATGTAATACAGATAGCGCGAAGAGGTAAATGATTTCAAATAAGAAAAATTAAGAAAATATCTTCAGAAATATGGAGGATATTTATAATGAAAGATATGATGATATTTTAGAATTTCTAATATCAGAGGATGATGAAGAATATTGTCCGCAGGAGTTTAGAGTCAGGAGCAAGGTATTCGTTAATGACTTCAGCAGGTACTGAATCATTTGGATCCTTTGAAGTCAGGTTCAGTCTTTGTAATTTGTCTACAGCCTCCTTCCTACTTTGCTCAATCCGTTTTCCAGTTCCAAAACTTCTCTTTTTCTGTGCTTTGCCAGCACACTTCTTTATTATCATCCAGCTTTTACCGTTTAAAGTCGTTTATAGTTTTTGCTGCTTCATCAGCATTTTTTCCATTTTCGGAGAACCAATTCGTAGTTCGGAGTGTTTTTTAGAAACTTCACATTCAAATTAAGTCCAGAAGATAGACGTTATATATACACATATAACTGTTGGCGTAGACATGCTGCGAGATTTCAAAATACTGATTGCTAATTCCTAATGATTCGTATGGCAATTCTCGTTACAAGATGCGAATGAGTAAATGATGGGGTTTCAATGAATAATTATAATGACTTTTTGGAGAGGCTAAAGTCAAAGGGTAATGAAGTTGTTGGTACATCTGCTAATAATGTGGTGGAATGTAAAAGGTTCCCTGGTAACGATGGTGTATATCTCAAGGTTATAATAAGGTTAGTCTGACTGAAAAGTCGAAGTTGACTTGCTGGAGCTGTGACAAAACTGGCTACTTTGAATAGGAGTCGCAAAGTTATTTTTGCTAATAAATGCCAAAGAATCTGACGCGGATACGTTGTTTAAACTTTTACTTTGGTTTTAAGAGTTTTTCGGGTACATAACTGTGGGTAACATGTGGTTGGATCATCATCTCGATTGCTCATCATTCGAAGTGTCTTCAGAAATTTTCGAAGGGTTTGAACACAGATTGTAATCGTTAACATACATTTGATGTTCTAACACAGTTTTGAAGTCAAAATATAGCATGTGAAAGATGTAAGGATCTAAGAGTGATGATTTTGGTCATATCTCGAGTTGAATTTTTGAGATTTCAAAATCAGAATATGTAATTAAATTTTGAATGAGTATGGTTGTTTTGATTTCTATAAAAGAATGTATATTGTTGTGAAAGTAGAGAGTATAATGGATGATTTGCTGAATCAGATTCGAAGAATGTAACATATTAATTGTGAATTTATATATCTCTCGGGTATTACCTACCCGTTAAAAAAAATTCACAATTAATATTTTGTACAAAAGAATTTTATTACAGTCTTTATGAAAGTATATATATGTATATTTTCTTCAGATATAACATAGATTTAATGAGTTAATGTTAAATTAAACTCATTTGATTTACGGTTGAAACTAGAATTGAATAATCCCTAAAGGCTTTAAAAATTACATAACTTTTACGCAGTATTTCTTTAATGACATTGAAATTATGAATCAATATTTCATTATTTGTTGATGTATGATGTTCGGTTCGTGGAATTCTTGTGAATTTCTCAAAGTACGAATGATGTTATCTGAAAATTTTCGGGTACATCGATGATGAAAGTGTAAAATCAAATATATACTTGATTTATTATGAATTGGAATTTGTTGAATTGCGACAGAGATTGTAGTTAACGCTGGTTAAGTTGCGACCGAAGGACGTACATTATTGCATATTTGTAATATGAATTAACCGAGTAGTTAAGATTCACACACAATAGCTTAGCACGGAAAGATTTATTTCAATATATATATATATATATATATATATATATATATATATATATATATATATATATATATATATATTATACATATAATTTCTTCAGAGGGAATGAGTTAATTCTTCATAACTCGTTGATACAATATACACGTTATTGATTCGTAATGATGTCCACAGTGATTCTTGAACTGACGGAGTTTGTAATGTTATCGGTGTTGTTGATTCTGATGTTGACTGTACTGACGATGCTGGTAACGCTGATGGTACTGTTGATGCTGTTGGTAAAGCAAGTTTATCTTGTTAATCACACACCATTTTTTGTCAGGGTTTCTACTCTTCCGTCTATCATTTTGGTTCGCTTAACTGATTTATGGTTAGGGCTAGATTAGATAATCTCTAAGACTTTAGAGATTACATAATCATCGCGGAATGTTTTTTCAATGAAGTTATGAATTAATACTTCGTCAGTTATTGTTGTTGGTACTCCTTGGTATCTATGGTGCGTATGACGTTGATGCTCGTGGGACAGATTGTGAAGTTGAGGTTTACGACGCGGTTGTGGTTGGAGGTGGTAATGGTACTGTTGGTGTTGATGATGGTGGTACTGGTTATGCTGCTGATACTGCTGGTGGTGTTTGTAATCTCTGCACCATATTCTCCAAAGCCACTACCCGAGCGCGAAGCTCGTTGACTTCTTCTATTACACTGGGGTGATTGTCGGTTCGGACGAGCGGATAAATAAAATCTAAAATTTGATGTAATATATAATCGTGATGAGATACTCTGGAAATGAGCGAGAAAATGGTGTTTCGGACAGGTTCGCCAGTAAGTGCTTCAGGTTCTTCGTCAAGAGGGCAATGTGGTGGATGGAAGGGATCACCTTCTTCTTGTCTCCAATGATTGAGGAGGCTACGAACACATCCCCAATTCATCCAGAATAGGTGATGACTGATTGGTTAATCCATTCCAGTCACACTACTTTCGGAGCTTGAATGGGATTCCATTTCGGAATCTGAGTCGCTTGAACTGATGACGAATTCCATTTCGTACGATTGGATAAAGAATTTTTTTTCGATATGAAATGATTTTGGTTAACGGATGGTATTCTAATTACATAGAATATATATATATATATATATATATATATATATATATATATATATATATATATATATATATATATATATATATATATATATAGATCAAAAGATTTCGTAGATTACGGAGGACTTTGCGGGATATGTCCGACAAAGTTTAAAGTAACAGATACGATAAGATATGATTTAGCAGATATGCTAAGATATGAATTTTTGTCTATACACTATTCATGCAATCAATGCAGCAAGACGTGTCTTAGACTAAAAATGATAAGCAGGTAATTTCCTGAGGATGATAAGTAGTTAATTTTCGACACAAAATGATAAGCAAAACTTTTGACATGCAGACACGGTCGAAGTCCAGACTCACTAATGCATCCTATCGACTTATCAGTTAGACACACTAATGCAGACCTGATTCGCTAAGACCACCGCTCTGATACCAACTGAAAGGACCCGTTCATATACATTATAAACGATTCACAATAGTTGACTACATTGCGAGGTATTTGACCTCTATATGATACATTTTACAAACATTGCATTCGTTTTTAAAAGACAAACTTTCTTTACATCGAAAATTGACAGGCATGCATACCATTTCATAATATCCACTTTCCAATTATAAATTGATTTAATAATAATCTTTGATGAACTCAATGACTCGAATGCAACGTTCTTCGAAATATGCTATGAAAGACTCCAAGTAATATCTTTAAAATGAGCAAATGCACAGCGGAAGATTTCTTTAACACCTGAGAATAAACTTGCTTTAAAGTGTCAACCAAAAGGTTGGTGAGTTCATTAGTTTATCATAATCATTTATTTCCATCATTTTAATAGACCACAAGAATTTCATTTCCAGTTCTCATAAATATACATCCCATGCATAGAGACAAAAATAATCATTCATATGGTGAACACCTGGTAACCGACATTAACAAGATGCATATAAGAATATCCCCTATCATTCCGGGAAATCCTTCGGACATGATAAAACAACATCGAAGTACTAAAGCATCCGGTACTTTGGATGGGGTTCGTTAGGCCCAATATATCTATCTTTAGGATTCGCGTCAATTAGTAGATCGGTTTACTAATTCTTAGGTTACCAAGCAAAAGGGGCATATTCGACTTCGATCATTCACCCATATAATGTAGTTTCAATTACTTGTGTCTATTTCGTAAAACATTTATAAAAATTGCGCATGTATTCTCAGCCCAAAAATATAAAGGGTAAAAAGGCAAATGAAACTCACCATACTGTATTTCGTAGGAAAAATACATATAACGTCATTGAACAAGTGCAAGGTTGGCCTCGGATTCACGAACCTAAATTAATTATATATATTTATGTGTTGGTCAATATTTGTCTAACAAATTAGGTCAAGTCATAGTGTACCACAATCCTAATGCTCGAGACTAATATGCAAAAGTCAACAAAAGTAAATTTGACTCAAAATAATTTCCAAAAATCTATACATGATTAATATATAGTTTAAATATCGTCGTTTTATATTTTTAAATATTTTTAAAAGATTTATTAGAGTAAATAATATAATTTATTTATTAATAAATAAAATTTTATATTAAATTTATATAATAAAATATACTTTTATATATATTAAGTAATAAAATTCATAGGGTTCATTTAATATCATAAAGATAATATGATAGGTATTATTAAAGTAAGTTATTACACGTAGTAAAATATGTTTATATCACATATTTATTTGATAAATGAAATCTCTAATGATAGTAAGTAAAAGTTGTATTATTTTGTAATAATAATTATTATTATAAAAATATCAATATTTATAATTATTTAGATGACATTATGATAAAACGATAATTCTAATTATGATAACTTTAATATTTACGATAATTTTTAATATTATCTTTAAAATGATAATTCTATTTAAAATAATAATAATAATAATGATATTTTATAGTAACAATGACATTTCTATTAAAATAATAATTTTTGTTAAAATGATAGTTGTAATACTAACGATACTTTTAATAATAATAGTAATGATAAAAATAATAAGAACGATAATTTTATCTAAATCAATATCTTATAATATTTTAATTTAATCATGATACTCTTACTCATTATTTCCTAATCGTTTCATTTAATAGCTTTTAATCGTCTTTTATATCGTGTTCATAATAATGATAATAATAGTAATCAAAATAATTAGGTGTTACAAATATTTGTTTTAATTACACTAATATTAATAATGATAGTTACTATA
Organism: Rutidosis leptorrhynchoides; assembly: GCF_046630445.1. Lineage (NCBI taxonomy): Eukaryota > Viridiplantae > Streptophyta > Magnoliopsida > Asterales > Asteraceae > Rutidosis > Rutidosis leptorrhynchoides. Next base: position 78,391,814 of record NC_092341.1, on the reverse strand, counting down.
ACATTATTAACGATAATACTAATAATTATCCTAATGATAATATAGTAATAATAATAATAACAATAACCATTTTTAAATAATGATATATATATCAATAATGATAATAATAATAATAATAATATTACTAATTATAACTTTAACGATAATAATGATATTAATAATAATAAAAAATAACAATTTTTAATGATAAATCCCTTTTATTGATAAAGATAATAATAATGATAATAATAAGATAAAACTGGAACGACGATAAAAATGACGATAATAATAATCATTTTTAATAAAAATATCGAAAATTCAATTGATTATAACTTCTAATCCGTTCATCGAAACCATTCGATATCTAAAGGAAAAGTTCTTAATTTTTCGCTAGCTTTCCAAGGACATGCATATCTTATACCTTATCTCAACCACAAGTGTAACTAATTCAAGATTCAACCTAATCTATCTAAGGGCAATATCAAAAGTACAAGCATGCATAATCCTAAATACTCGAGCACTAGTCAGGGATACACTATTAGTATGTAAAAGTTAAATTATGAGTACTCACGTATCAATATTGAGATTCAATATTGCAGGAAAGGTACGTAGACGCAACAGAAATGATAAACACTATATTGACCTCACGAGCATACCCATGAACCATACTCAATCACCTCCATAGCTATAACCCATAATTTCCTTAATCCTATCCCACTCGAAAAATAATTTCGAAATCACTCAGACAGCACTCCGTCGTAATATTTTATGTATACTAATAATATCTTGAAATAATACGGAGTAAATATATATATATGTAAATCGATTGAGAGAGTTTAGAGAAAAATATTTTCAAGTTTCTATGAAATAATGAAACCTATTGAATTCTATTTATAATAGATTTTTAAATTATTAAAATGAATTGTTAAAGTATGAATTATTAAAGTGAATTATTAAAGTATGAATTATTAAAGTGAATTATTAAAGTGAATTATTAAAGTATGAATTATTAAAGTGAATTATTAAAGTATGAATTATTAAAGTGAATTATTAAAGTTAAAGTAAAGTAAAAATAAAATAAAGGTAAAGTTTAAGTATAGTAAAAGTATAAAACTATGTACATATAATACGCGTATAAATATATATAATATTAATTTAAATCGTTATATATATTTAATAAAATAAAATATAAATATCGTTATCTTTATCATACTAGTTAAGTAATGAGTTGTCAAAAGTGGTTCTAGATATTTATAAAAGTTATATATGTTTTAATAATAAAGTTCTTTTTAAACTGAAAACGTTTTTATACGTTTGAAACTAAATAGATCAATCGAGTTTTTATGAGATTCAATCTTCCACTATCCTTTGTCTAGTTCTCAATGATTGACAATTTGTTCTTATTTATAAATCACTTTACCATTTTCTAAATATTGTTAAAATGGAAAGATTTCTCAAATCAACGTGGGCCTTTCAACAGAGACTTGTAATCATAATTCAATATATCTGATAATTCAATCATTTGATCTTATCTTCTAATTCCATTGATAAACATTTTGAAACAGATACAATCATATAAAGTATTTAATCTAATATTTTGTTTACGTTTCAAGTTATAATATATATACACATATACATATATAATCATATTCGTTTAATGGTTCGTGAATCGTTGGAACTTGGTCGAGGTTGAATGAATGTATGAACATAGTTTAAAATTCTTGAAATTTAACTTAATAAATATTGCTTATCGTGTCGGAAACATATAAAGATTAAATTTTAAATTTGGTTGGAAATTTTCGGGTTGTCACACCCTGGCCATGTCCAGCATGGACATCCTGTACATCCTACGGCCAAGTAAAAATCTAAGAAAACTTCTATCATCTAATCTAACTACATCCGCATTAAGTGAAATAGTACTCATAAGCTCAACACACCACTCTTTATATACAGGCCTACGAATGGTGAATAAACGTTCCCAATTAGGAAAAGAAGAGCTGCCATACCTTTGGATCAAATGCTGTCTAACTGAGTTAATTAGTTGGACCCTTTCCAAAGGCTCCCAATCGATTACCCTCGGCACTTCTACATTTTTCATTACCAGTTTGAATTTGTTACTTTGATACGTCGGGTAATCTCTCCAACTTCGATTAAACCTCAAATTGGGATGCAACTGTTCTTCATGAATCGTTGGGTGTTCTATTATCGGATGAATCGGAAAAATTACGTAGGCATTAACATATTCTTGTTGCGGATCATAATATGGTACGTGTTGATCAAGTTATTGTTGTTCCTGCTGTTGCTCCTGTTCAGGTTCTGGTTCATATTGCGGCTCATATTGCATTTCTGGTTCAGGTTCTGGAGCAGGTTGCCTAGATGATGATGATGCACCATCAGTATCGGTATTTTTCTGCAAAACACATTAAACACAAAATTTGTGCATCCAAATATGCATTAGTGTTAGCAAAATAACAACTTGAAACAATTACAATAACATGTTTAATCAAAATTAAACTTATACACATTTTCACAATTTTTACAATTCTACACTTTTTTCAAATAAGCATATATGAAAATGTTTACAAAGTTCATAAGCATTCAACTCAAATAACATGTTAAAATAACCATTACTAGCAATTAAACAAGTTTCAAATGGCATTTACATCAATTTAATCAAGTTCATGAATTTTAGACCTAAAAAGTCTACTTTAATTCTCAAAAATCATGTTTAGGATCAAAGGTTGGATCATTTAACTACCTAAACATGTTACACTACTTAATTTAGCAATAATTCATGACAAAAATCGGTCATAACCTGTTTATATCAAAAAGCCCAAATTGCTCAAGAACACAAAACCTAGATTTCTAAAATTTTTGAAGTTTTTGGCTTCAAATCATATTAAATAGCATCAATCTAGGTTATACATGCATAATATACTAACAATTTAACTCTAATTACACTAGAAATTAACAAAATTAAAGTAGGTAAATTATTGGTAATTATTACAAAAATTAAGAAATTTAAGAGTTTAGGTGTGTAATTTTTACCTTCTTGCTAAAAAATCCGAACCTAGGCATGATTGTAGCGAAGTTTTGTGAGAAATTTGGAGTAATTTGGTGAAAAAAATGAGAATTTTTGGGTGATTTTTGAGAGTATATGCGTACATGTGTGTGTGGTATTGTGAAGCAGCAGAACCAGTCGCTGGACTTTTGATACCTGACCAGCATTTGGTCTCCATGCGACCGCATGGATTCCAAATGCAAACCCCATGCGATCGCATGGGGTGCAGGGTTTTTTTATTTATTTATAAAACCTTATACTTATAAAACAAAAATTAAATAAATTTAAAATTTTGTTTTCCTTGTTATTTAGGACGAGGGCGTTTCGGAACGATGTCCTAGTCCGTCTCTCAACAAAATTTTAAAAATTTGTCATTTCAAAGCGTTGTTTTAAAAGCAAAGATTTTTGGGTTTTTTAATGTTTTTGGCATACTTTAATTCAATAAGATTAAAAATAATGATAATAAAATTTCTCGTCCCTCCCTTGGGTAAAGCAATTTCGGTCCAACGACCTAGTTTTCTACTCACGACGAATTTTAAAAACCATATTTTTAACTTAGTGAAATAAAGTAAATTTTTGTTTTTAAATTCACACCAAACTTAAATTTAAAATGCATAAAATTAAAAATTCATATAAATATCATTTTTATACATACAAACTTATATTAAAAATATTAATTTTTTAAATATTTACAAACTTAAATATATTGATTTTAAAAAATTTACAATATTAATTTAATATTTATATATTAATTTTAAAAACATGGTAAAAAAATAAAATTAAAAATCTTTTTGGTCTTTTATCCCACTTTAATCAATCAAATATTATCAAAAATATACGCCCCTCTTTTCGGTAAAGTAATTTCGGTTCCATAACCTAGTTTTACTTCTGACGAATTTTTAAAATATTTTGGGTTGATTGATTAAAGATATTTATACCTTAAGAATAAACGGTAAATTTCGCAGTGATGTAATAAATTTTTGTATGATATCAATAATTTCGGTTACGCATAAATAATTTTATTGAATACCAATTTAATACTTTATAGCGAACGATTCAGCGTTTATTATCAAAAGGTTAAAAGCAATAAAAATAAAAATAAAAACTGTACATACTTACCTGTGAGATAGAATTCTCAGAGACTTGCTTTAGCCGACTCATAGGAGAGTCGTGTGATTTGGTTCTCCATAGCTACATAAGCGTAACCTCGATTCTTTAATATCTTTTCTTCTAAACATATAAACGGTCCTTCTCTGCATAGAGTAACAAATTCGGTATTTAAATATGTTTGATTATTTGAACATTTACCTTCGTGTGACCATTTTCTGCATTTATAACATATTTCAAGGTGTCGTGCTCTTTTTTTTGTTGTGGATTTTGATTTTCCTTTACCAAAATGTATCTTATGATGATCTTTCCTGAGTTCTTTTCTTACTCCGTCCATTTTTTCTCTTATGAATGATACCAGTTCACTCGGAAGTATGTCATTATTACGTTTAGTAATCATAGCGTGTAGCATTAGACCATGATTCAGATCAAAGGAATTCTTCATCTCGTAAAACCTAAAAGAAAATAAAAATTCAGAATGGGGGAGAAGACTAGTTCTTTAGGGTCTGCTAGGGAAAGACCATTCGGATTCCATTCTCGGAAACTACACGAAAACAGAATATCTAACTCTAACAGAAATATATATTACCCTAAAAAGATTCGAACCTTCCCACACTTAGTTAGCTGTGGTGTCGAAATTGTGATTAACTTAATCTTCAACTTCCATTGGATTATCTATGTAATGTTTAACTCTGTGACCATTACCTTTAAATTTAACTCCATTTGAATTTATTAACTCTATTGTTCCGTACATAAAAACTCTTTTGACTATGAATGGTCCAGACAATCTTGATTTCAATTTTCCAGAAAATAGCTTGAATCGTGAATTGAAAAGAAGAACTCTGTCTCCTTCCTTAAATTCTTTTGAACTTCTGATTCTTTTATCATGCCATTTCTTCGTTCTTTCTTTATAGATTAACGAATTTTCATATGCTTCATGTCTTAATTCTTCTAATTCGTTTAGTTGACTTAACCGTAGACGTCCGGCTTCATGCAAATCAAGATTACATGTCTTCAAAGCCCAAAATGCTTTGTGCTCAATTTCTACTGGAAGGTGACATGCTTTTTCGTAACGAGTCTGAAAGGTGTGGTTCCAATTGGAGTTTTGTAGGCTATTCTAAAAGCCCAGAGTGCATCCTCCAATTTCATGGACCATTCCTTAGGATTTGATCCTACGGTTTTCTCTAGAATACGTTTTAAAGCTCGGTTGGTATTTTCAACTTGTCTACTTGTTTGTGGATGATAATCGGTTGAGATTTTATGAGTTACTCCATATCTTTTGAGAACTTTCTCAAGTTGATTATTACAAAAATGAGTACCACGATCACTTATTAAAGCTTCGGTGTTCCGAACCTTGCAAAAAGATGTTTTAAAAATTTGACTACAACTCGTGCATCGTTAGTTGGGAGAGCTTGTGCTTCCGCCCATTTAGATACATAATCAATGGCAACAAGAATGTAGAGATTATTATGAGATTTTAGAAATGGACCCATAAAGTCAATACCCCAAACGTCAAATACTTCACATACTTGAATGACATTTTGTGGCATTTCATCACGTTGACTTATTTTTCCGGCCCTTTGACAAGCATCACAGGATTTGCAAAGAAGGTGTGCGTCTTTGAAAATTGTAGGCCAATAGAATCCAGCATCGTAAACTTTTCTTGCTGTAAGTTGAGGCCCATAATGCCCTCCTGTTGGTCCTGTGTGACAATGGTTTAAGATTTAACTGGCTTCATCTCCGAATACACATCGGCGTATTATTCCATCGGGACAACTTTTAAACAAATGTGGATCTTCCCAGAAATAGTGTTTTATATCACTAAAGAATTTCTTTCGTTTTTGGTATGACAACCCTTTTTCAAGGAATCCACATACTAAGTAGTTTGCATAGTCTGCAAACCATGGAATTTCACTATAATCTATTTTCAATAGATATTCATCAGGAAAGTTATCTTGTATGGCTGATTCATTTAGAACTTCTAATTCAGGATTTTCAAGACGAGAAAGATGATCAGCGGAGAGATTTTCTGCTCCCTTTTTGTCTCAGATTTCAATATCGAACTCTTGTAAGAGTAAGATCCAACAGATTACTCGTGGTTTGGCATCTTGTTTCGAAAATAGGTATCTAAGAGCAAAATGGTCGGTATAGACCACCGTTTTAGTTAGAACGAGATATGAACGAAATTTGTCAAAAGCAAAGATAATAGCAAGAAGTTCTTTTTCAGTAGTTGTGTAGTTCATTTGTGCTCCTTGTAACGTCTTACTAGCGTAATAAATAGGTTGAAATTGTTTTTCAATCCTTTGTCCTAAAACGGCTCAAATTGCAAAATCACTTGCATCGCACATTAGTTCAAACGGTAGATTCCAATTTGGAGTTATCATGATCGGCGCATTAGTGAGTTTTTCTTTAAGAATATTAAAAGATTTGATGCATTCATCTAAAAAGATGAATGGAGCATCTTTTTCTAAGAGTTTATTCATAGGAGTGGCAATTTTAGAAAAATCTTTTATGAAACGTCGGTTAAAACCGGCATGCCCTAGAAAACTCCTAACTTCTCTAACATTGGTGGGATGTGAAAGTTTAGCAATTACATCTACTTTAGCTCTATCCACTTCAATTCCTTCCTTTAAAATTTTATGGCCAAGAAAGATGCCTTCTTTAATCATGAAATGACATTTCTCCCAATTAAGAACTAGATTTGATTGTTCGCATCTAACATGAGAGGAACTCGAGAATCTTCTTGCTTTAGCCGTGTTTAAGAATGGTCTTCCTAATATGAGAGGAACTCGAGAATCTTCTTCCATATCCAGAATAACAAAATCTACTGGAAATACTAAAGTACCAACTTTAACTAGCATGTTCTCCATTATCCCTCTAGGATATTTTACTGATCGATCGGCTAGTTGTATGCTTATTCGTGTTGGTTTCAATTCTCCAAGGTCTAGTTTAGCGTATAGTGAATACGGCATTAGATTTATACTAGCACCTAAGTCTGCCAATGCTTCTATTGAACTAAGACTACCCAGAAAACATGGAATTGTGAAACTTCCTGGATCTGATAATTTTTCTGGTATCTTATTTAACAACACTGCAGAACAATTAGCATTCATACTAACAGCCGAGAGTTCTTCCATTTTATTTCTATTTGTGATTAGATCTTTCAAGAATTTAGCATATCTTGGCATTCCTGACATCACATCAATGAAAGGAAGATTGACATTTATCTGTTTAAACATATCCAAGAATTTGGATTGCTCGGCTTCAAGTTTCTCTTTTCTCATTTTACTCGGGTAAGGAAGTGGTGGTTGGTATGGTTTAACATAAGGTTTAGCCTTAACTGTGTTATCTTCATTAACCTTTTCAACTACCAGTTGTGTTTCCTTATCTTGCTCAGATTGTGGTTCTTGTGTAGTAGGAATAGAGTCATCAGAAATTACAGGTATTTCAGGTGGTTTAAGTGTAATACCACTTCTTGTGGTAATGGCTTTAGCTGTTTCATTCCGGGGGTTAGCATTTGTATCACTAGGTAAACTTCTCGATTTTCTTTCACCTATCAACCTTGCTAGGTTGCTTACTTCTTGTTCCAAATTTTGAATAGAAGCTTGTTAATTTCTAAATGCTTGGGCATTTTGTTCATTCGTTTGTTTCTGAGATGTGAAAAACTGTGTTTGAGATTCAACTAGCTTCGACATCATATCTTCTAAATTTGGCTTTTTATCATCAGTTTGTGGTGGTTTATTTTGAAAAATAGGTCTTTGCTGATTGTAAGTATTATTGGATACTTGTTGATTGCTAGGACCTTGTTGGTTGTTGTATGGAACATTTCGGTTATAATTCTGGTTTTGATTGTAGATTGGTCTTGGCGGTTGATAATTATTCTGATAATTATTTCCAGACCTTTGGTTCATGTATGAAACATTCTCTCTTTGTTCCATTGTTTGTTCAATACTGAGACAATCTTTTGTCAAATGTGGTCCTCCACACTGCTCACAACTAATTCGTATTGAGTGAATATCTTTAGTCATCTTTTTCATTCGTCTCTCGACAGTATCTATCTTTGCAGAAATGGAATCAAAGTCATGGCTAGAATCGGCTCTAGCCGCTTTAGATGATCTAACGATATCTTTTTCTTGGTGCCACTCATGTGAGTGGGAAGCAGTGTTATCAATAATTTTGTAAGCTTCAGTTGCGGTTTTCTTCATAATGGAACCACCAGCTGCTATATCGATGTCTTTTCTTGTAGTGATGTCGCATCCTTGGTAGAATATTTGTACTATTTGATAAGTGTCTAAACCATGTTGCGGACATCCTCTCAATAACTTTCCAAATCTTGTCCACGCTTCATATAGAGTTTCATTTGGCTTTTGTGTGAACGTAACAATTTCTCCTTGAAGTCTTACGGCTTTAGATGCCGGAAAGAATTGTTTAAGAAATTTTTCAACTAAAACGTCCCATTTATCAATCGCCCCTTCAGGTAATGATTCTAACCAATCTTTGGCTTCTCCCTTTAAAGTCCAGGGAAATAACATGAGATATATCTGTTCATCCTCCACTTCTCGGATTTTAAATAGAGTACAGATCCTATTAAAGGTACGAAGATGTTCATTTGGATCTTCCTTCGGAGCACCACTAAATTGGCATTGATTAGTCACCATGTGTAGGATTTGTCCTTTAATTTCATAATCTGGCGCATTAATGTCTGGTTGAGTAATTGCGTGACCTTGTCCAGTGCGTTTAGCTCTCATTCGGTCTTCCATACTTAGAGGTTCCAGATTCTCCATGATTGAATTTGTTGAATCTGAATCACTAGAGGATTCTGATTTAATAGTTTGTTCCTCGACAATCTCTGTTTGAATGATTGGTGGTTCTGGAGGAAAGATTAATGGTTCAGGATCTCTGAATTGTCCCTGAATATCCTCCGGATTCTCAATTGTGAGGTCGGGTTCAAAAAATGGATTATCGAAAATTTGAATTGGAGTACTTGGTTGACTAGATGACGATTCTAAAGAAAAATCAACGGCGACAATATTGGCTAGATGTCTTGATCGAGTTACAGGTGGAGAAAGTATAAAAGGTGGTGAACGTTTTGCTCGGTGCATTCACTGAATATCCTATTAGTTATAAAAGATAAAAATTATATAAGTTATCAAAGTAATAGACTTTTCTGATTTTGCCCACGTTTTGAATAGCCAATAGATGCAGCAGGTAGCCAGGACCCTTTAAATCGGAAGCCCACAACTCGCCACTAACAAATCCAACTATTACTACGAACCAGAAAATTTTGGATGTCTATCAATTTAACCGCTTAAAATAATTTTTCCTCGAAATTTAAAGAAATTTTAGAGAAGAAATAGAAAATTCTATGTCCTAAAAATTAGAGCGTCGAGAAATAAGAAAGAAAAAGAGCGCGTCGAAAAACGTCAAAAAATAATAAAAAGAACGTAGCGCGTCGAAACTTAAAAGTCTAAAAACTAAGAATTAAAAGTTGCGTCTAAAGGTATTAAAGCTTAAAGGAATTCTATATCCAAAATGGCAATTACTTAAAAAGGTACTAAAATTTATAAAACGGCGTCGCAATATTCTAATGTATCTAAATCTTAGTCTAAAGAAAAAGCACTTAAGGGATTTTACGGCAAAGCCTAAAAATCTAGAGCTACTATGGCAAAAACTATATTAAAACTAATTACGAGCGAAAAATATACTACTTACGAATTAAACTAATAAAAAGATACGGAAAAATAAAAATAAAACTAAAGTACGATAATTAAAAAGTACGATAATTAAAAAATGCGATAAATAAAATGACAGTAAATAAAAGTGCGATGAAATATGAAACAAAAGGAATTATGCTTATTCAAACTTCCGTAATCATGATGTTTGACGTGTTAATTTTAATTTGTTACCATGGGTTAATTGTCCTTTATCCTGGATTTTTCAATATGTCCATCTGGTTTTTGTCCATAACAATCCATCAGTCATAAATATAAAGTGCGAGTGTCCTCGTCAAATTATTCTTATATCCGAAGTCAAATATTCCAACTAATTGGGGACTTAAACTATAATTACACCAATTTTCCTTGTATGTAATTCACCCCTGTTTTAATAAGTCCATTAACTATTAATCCATTCCCGTGTCCGGTTAAATGAATGATTATTAGTACTTATAAATATCCCGAGCATCGTGTCTGATCGAGTGTATATGGTTATTTATAGGTAAATCCAATTGCAAATCCTTATATTAAATTAACGAATTATCATTCAATTAAACAAATATAAAGCCCATTAATAGCCCATAGTCTAATTTCCACAAGTGTCGTTCTTTTGTCCAAACCCCAATTATGGTACAAAGTCCAATTACCCAATCTTAATATTTTAGCTCAACATCATGATTACTTCGGCTTAAATAAGCATAATAATAACTTAGCTATGAGACATTAATTTAAAAAGGTTGAACATAACTTACAATGATTAATAATAGCGTTGCGTTACACGGACAGAATTTCGACTTACACCCTTACAACATTCGCTAACATACCCTTATTATTATTAAATTAAAATTAAAATTAAAATTATAAATTATATATATATATATATATATATATATATATATATATATATATATATATATCGTAGAGATAGAGAGGATAGAAAAAGTGTGTTCATTCGACCAAAAACTGCGAAATTTATAGGATGTCACCAACATTTTTGCTCCATGCGATCGCATGGCATTTGTGCCTTCTGGCCATGCGATCGCATGGCCTGGGAATCCAGCTCACATTTGCTTGTTTTCTTCTTGCCGACGGTTTTAATATATAATATAATATATATAATTTTTAATAATTAATTATATATTATATTATATTCATGTGTATAGTTGACTTGTAATTTTTAGTTCGTTGCATCGAGCGTTGAGAGTTGACTCTGGTCCCAGTTCCGGATTTTCGAACGTCCTTTCGTACTATTTATTATCTTGTACTTTGCGTTTTGCGGCTCGTACTCTTGTAATTTTGAGACGTTTCTCATCAATAATTTGAACCACTTTGATTGTACTTTGTACTTTTGAGCTTTTTGGTCGTTTGCATATTCAATTCGTCGAATTTATCTTTTGTCTTCACCTTTTATTATTTAAACGAATATCGCTTGTAAATAGAACAATTGCAACTAAAAGCTTGTCTTTCTTGAGGGATAATGCTATGAAATATATGTTCGTTTTTAGTATTATCAAATAATCATATAGCTTTCTATTTATTCATGTAACTCTGTGATGTTTAGTTTTTTAGGCGAAATGGGAGACAAAGGTCATCATTTATTGTTGCTGAAGATATTGACAATGAAGCTTTAACCACCCTCATAATCCACAAACTCTGTTATGGTATCAATGTATCTTTTGCTTCCAGTTTAATGATACACCTACGTATCAATTTTGTTTGATATTTATCTTGTTATGCGTTAAAAATTGTGGATATCGTCATAAGGCATGCGTGTAATGTATGTATGATTGTATGGTACTGATCTGTGTTCATCTAACCACTTTAAATCACATGGAACCTCAAATGCAAGTCTTCCCACTTACTGTTGTTTATCTAATATTTATTTAGAAAATCATATGCTTTAATATTCAGCACTATAATTGTTGATAATCTTCCTATTAAATGATAATATGTGAGATATATAGGTCATGGGCAGGCTCGACAACTTGGATAATATGTCAAGAAGGTTAAATATCTGTAGCAGTCGAATTTATGTTCATTGAAAGCTTTTTTGCTCAACTTTCTCTCTACATTGGTTAGTTAGTCCTTTCCTAAATCTATTAAAAAAATTACCTTCTTGCAACCAAGAATAGAAAAATTAATATGACCTTATCATATATTAGGACATGCCAATAGCACAACATCCTTGGCAATCATCTTTGGTTGAGGTATAAACTCTTTTACATCTTTGTTTCACCACTATGTAGTTAATGAACTAACTCATCATCATTTTTCATTTTATGTTCCAAGGGATTTACACCGAGTTGATTCATATAAGGTTTGGGTTGAGTAAGCCAAAGTCTTGCCGCTGCTGGTCTGACACCGAAGTTCGATTAATGGCGGACACCTTATAATATTTCAGCAATTTAGTTAACTTCTTTGGTAATTGTCATTTCTATTACTCACTTTAGGATGAAACAATTTTATAAATGTAGCCTTTTAAACCATTGTTATTGTTACGTTGATCATAACAAAGATAGATATTGTTCTTCGGCCCATATGCGCATATCTTGTCATGCTATAAGTTTTATTGTCAAAAACTATAATATAAATAAATGTGATGGGTAAATCGGTAGTCGATAGTCTTTTGTCAAATATTTAGTTTGTCATGCTAGGCATTGTGATTTTTAAGATTGTTTAGTTTGTATAATATTTAGTTATCATCTACTTTGGTGTTGTTTTACTCTGTTTATGTGTATTTTATTTTATCATTGTTGTTTTTAGCAAAACATGGGTGACTGTAATTGCGATTTCCATCTTCTTTCAGATCTTGTGATAGTATCATGGAACTAGCGTCTCTAATCATATTTATCATCATCTCCTTCCACATCATCGAAAGTGCATTTTCATTAGGTGAGTAATCTAATTGACTCATTTTATTGCAAGTTCCTATGAGATATATAGATAATAACCATTTAACATGACATCTATGAGTTATGAAACTGGACGACAACTGATGTGTCTAAATTACTTCATGATGCTCATATTTGAAATATCTTAGGCGGTTGTATGCATTTGATCAACGTGCAGTACTTTGTAGATTATTAATTATTTCATGATGCTCATATTTGAAATATCTTAGGTCTGTGACTATTGTTATTGTTACTTACGCCAAAAGGTTGTAATTTCACAAATGGTGGTTTAATAGGTTTATATGTAATAGTATAGGTATGCAATTTAATAGATTTTTCGTAATTTATACGGAAATAACAAGCCAAGCCAAGTCATTTCATTTAATGTTTCTTACATAGCTAATTCCTTTGGACTAGAACTTATCCTTTTTGAAGCTGTTGTAGTAGCAATGTTTGACATTAGGATTGTTCAGTAGATGTCATGCAAATTGTGGACCTCTTTAGCTGTTCAATGAATAAAAACTGTGTAACTTTATATACTATTCTGTTGTGTTTTGAATACTTACTTGAAATATTGACTTTTGTGTGTCAACATCCTTTTAAGACATAGATATATCTTTGTTAAATCTCTTTTACTTGAAATATTGACCTAAGTTTTAAATTACTATACAACGAATCTTTTGTACCCGGAGATATGCGTTTTTTGGTTCTACTTTGCTCAATAACTACATAGAAATATTATCTGAATGTCGAGATTACTACAACACATGCAAAATAAAAAAATTATTCACGTTTACTCACGTAAAACCAATACCTGCTTAATCCAATAAAGTAGCCCTGCGAATTCACGGGCACTAAGCTAGTATTTTTTATTTTACATTTATATATCGTTCTTCTTGAAGTTTATTTTGCGGAAGTTTGGTTTCCCCAAAAATATGATTACTTGCATTATGACGTGTGTTGAATTCACTTCTTTCTCTATAAATATTAATGGTAATTTACATAGATATTTTAAAAGAAGAACAGGGTTTCGACAAGGTGAATATATATCTCTATATTTATTCACGTTGGTTATGAAAGTCTTGTCGTTAATGAATCAGAGATCCACAATGGAGACTGATAATTTTCGGTTCCACCCTGAATGTGAGAATCTTAATATTCTTTAACCTGTGTTTAGCCAATGATCTTTTTTCTTTTATCGTATGCAAATACGGATAATGTTGGTGGTATTGTTGCAGCGTTGGAAGAAATTAAATGTTGCTCGGGTACTTCTATTCTGTCTAAGAGTAAAGCTTTCTTTGCTAATGTCACTATGGGGATGAAAGCGACTATTTTGGCTATTTTGCATTTGACCTTTCTTGTGAAATATCTTGGGGTTCCCTTGGTGTCCTCTAGTCTTCTTCATCGAGATTGGAAGGTTTAGTTGATTGTGTAAAGAGTAAGATTTGTTGTTGGAAGAATAAGTTTTATCTTTTGCTGGTTGTGTTCAACTTATTACATCGGTTTTGTCATGCAAGTGTACTTGCAATACGTGTTTACCTTTCCTAAGGCGATTATTAAGGAGACTGAGAGCCTCCTGTGAGATTTTTTGTGGTGTCAAGGTGAATTAAAGCGAGGAAAACGCTAATGTTATATGGTCTAGAGTGTGTTTGTCCAAATATGAATGGGTATAAGATATTATTTGTCAACACTTTATTTATAAAATTGATGATAGTAACTCTATTTCTGTGTGGCACGATAATTGGTGTGACTATGGACCTTTAAATGCTATGGTTTTCGCAAGTGATATACATGTCGCGGGGTTCGAATTGAATTTTTTCGTGTTAAGAGTTGGTATTGCATTTGGAGGCAGTTGGTTGGCTGGATGGAATGTGTGCTACCCTGCTTTGTTTAATGTGCATTTATCAATTCTAACTCAAGGTATTGACACTCTTAAGGGGCGTACCCATGATGGTGATTTAAATAACTATAATGTTGGCGTGCTTTGAGATATTATACCTAATCGAGCTTTTAAAGTCACATGGTTTTCAATTATTTGGTTCGCTCAATGTATCCTTCGGCTTTTGTTTGTGGTTTGGCTTGTTATGAGGGAGAATCATAAGACGCAATACAAGCTTAAAAGGTTGGACTTGCGAGCAACAAATGGTCCCGTTGTGTTTGTTGGTTCCTGATTCTCATGGGCATCTATGCTTTGAATGTAGCTACTTGTCGCTAGTTTGGGCCATGGTGAAGGGTCATATTGATATTCATATTGCGGGGAACACTTGAAAAGATTTTGTAGAAGCTGTTATGCCGATTGCTAATAAGAGACCTGCGAAAAGTATTATGTCAAATCTGTTATTTGGGTCCTCGATTTATTTAATTTGGCAAGGCTGCAATTGCAGTTTTTTTTTCTAAAAAGGTTCGAGGAGTCATGGGCAGATTGTAAAAGACTAAAGTTTTTATCTTAAAAGTGGAAGAATACGGAGCAGACGAAATAGATGAAAGACATTTGGAAAGTTCTTTAATTTACGTTAGTTTCGTTTTGTTGTTTAGTGTGTGGTCTCTGTTTGTGACGACCCGGAAATTTCTGACCAAATTTAAATTTAATCTTTATATGATTCCGACACGATAAGCAAAGTCTGTATATTAATTCTCAAAATTTTTGAACTAATGTTATATATTCAGTTAACCTTTGACTATTGACCGAGGATTCACGAACATCTATTTGTAAATAGATATATATATATAAATATATATATATATATATATACAATAAGTTGGAATATTAAAATTAATTATAAATAACTTGCAATGTGTATTTAAAAACTGATTTATGTATATTAAATAAAGATATATACATATATAAAATTTCAAGTTATTTAGTAAACAATAGTAACATTCGATTATTGATTTGATTGATATTTAGATAAGTTAACTAAAACGTTTAAGATGAACAAGTAAAACACTAATTTGCTACAGTATTTTCGAATTGCTACAGTGTTTTCGAAAACCACTATTTGCTAGAGTAAAAATCATTTTGCTGCAGTAAAACACTATTTCAAAATGAAAATGTATGTATATTTTATAAATGTTATAAAATATAATTTTAACTTAGATATAAAACGTTTTGATTTAAAATAATATTATTATATATTAAGACGTTAATTTATAAACACAAATGACCAAAACACTCAAATGATTAAGTTATACTTTGGGTAATATAGTTTATCATTGATTAAGTCTAATTATTGATAAATGTACACGTCGCGAAACGTAAAGTACATGTTTTCTAAGTGTACGAAAGGACGTTCAAAAAATCGGAACCGGGACATAAGTCGAACGTAAACGTACAAGACATCAGAACCAAAATTATAAGTTAATTAGGCACGAGAATATAATATAATATATAATTAATTAATATAAATTATATATATTATATATATTATAAAAATATGTCGACAAACAAGAAAACAAAACGAAGTGGGTGCGTACCAGCTGGCCATGCAATCGCATGGAAAATGGGCATGGAACCCATGCGATCGCATTGGGTTCAGTTCCAGGCCACATCTATAAAGCTCGCAGTTTTTGCTCCGAATTCATTCACTTCTCTCCTCATTTCTTCTTCTACTCTATAATATGTATATATTATTATTATTATTATTATTATTATTATTATTATTATTATTATTATTATTATTATTATTATTATTATTATTAAGATTAATAATATTATTAATCTTATTATTATCAGTATTATTTTAATTAGTATTATACATAAAATACTACGACGAGGTCATGTTCAAACGATTTCAAAAATGGTTTTCGAGTGAGTCAAAGCCAAGGAAATTATGAGTTATAACTAAGGAGGTGATGGGTATGGTTCCGGGGGGTATTGCTCGTGAGATCAAACTAATGTTTATCATCTCCGTTGCGTCTACGTACTTCCCTACAATATTGAATCACAATATTGATACGTGAGCATTCATATCTTATCTTTTATATATTAATAGTGTATCCATGTCTAGTGCTCGAGTATATATGTTTATGCATGCTTGTATGCTTTAATTTTGTCGTTAGATAGTTTATGATGAATCACGAATTTGATACATATGCTACTGATATAAAGTATATGATATGCATGTTTTTGGAAAGCTGACGAAAAATTATTAACTTTTCATTTAGAAATCGCCTGATTTCGATGAACGGATTAAAAGATATGGTCAACTGAATTATGGTTAACGTTAATTGAAATTATGTTTGAAACTGTAAATTAATATTTAAACAACTTGTCTATGAGATTGATAAATTGGATTTTCAAATATTACTAATCGAGTAAATGAATTTCTATATAAGGCACGTCTCGTCTTGTTGAGCAATTGTCAAAGTTGACTGTCTTATCATGTTTTAAAGCTTTATAAACATTATAATCTGATTTTACAAGTATTGAAAAACTATGTGAAATAATAAAATATTTTCGATTGCCATGATAATTCAAATATAATATAGCTCCTGAAATAAATAATATTTTGAGTTTGATAAACTATAAATTCGTTCAATTATCAAGACTTATACTATGATAATAAACATGTATAGATTTAAAGATCATATTGGGTCAGGTTGACGTTTGAGATGACTTTTGTTAACTTTTGCATGTCGGTCTCGAGCATTAGGATTGTGATACACTATGACCCGACCTAGCCTGTTAGACATTTATTGACCAACATATGTTCTCTAGGTTGAAATCTATGATTACTTTGCATTCCGAGTTTCGATGAATGACCTTATGTGCTGCTAAGGTGAGTTTCATTTGCTCCCCTTTTAATTGCTTTTGCAATCTATATTTTTGGGCTGAGAATAAATGCACTTTATTTTAAACGCAATGGATATAAGTACATACTAAATTCTACACTGAGTTTGAACCGAAAATCCCTTAGCTTTGGTAACTAGTAACTGCCGGTTATAAGAACTGGTGGGCGCAAATAGTTGTATATGGATCCATAGGGCTTGACATCCCCATCTGTTCCACGTATAGAAACCCTAGCCTGAACTATAATATAGACGTATGCTATTTGAGTTTAGTACACATTGGATTGCGTGTATTGTACATGTTGGTTGCATGTATGTTAAAACAGGGGTACTTATTATAGACGTTAAAGCTTAGTTACCAGGGTGCTCAATCTTGTAGAATATTTTGATAAATGTTTCTGGATGAAACAACTGAAATCTTGTGATCCACCTTTATATACAGATTATGCGCAACATTAAAACTATGAACTCACCAATCTTTGTGTCACACTTTTAAGCATGTTTATTCTCAGGTTCCTAGAAGTCTTCCGCTGTTTGCTTATACGTTATACAAGCTATGTGCATAGAGTCATACATGCTTTATTCGAGAAAACTTTGCATTCACAAAATCATCACCATGTATCTTATTTGACTGTATTGTCAACGGATGTATTGTTAAAAAGTATTATATACGATGATTGTCTATATGTAGAAATCATCAGATGTCGAAAACCTTGGATTTATATATTTATTTATGGTGTGCTTTTTCAAAAGAATGCAATGTTTACAAAACGTATCATATAGAGGTCAAAACCTCACTATGAAATCAATGAATGATGTATTCGTCCAAATGGATTTGGACGGGTCATCACACTGTTTGTCTAATTATTGGCGTCTTCCTGGTTTCTTAGCTTGGAGGCATGTCTGATAGCTATTTTTTGCTTGTATTGTTTAATTATTAGTAAATTTCACTAGTATATCCCTTTATCCGAAAGATGAAAGTATTAACTTGAAACTTTTGATTTGAATTTCATTCAAAGCAACCGACTCATACCAACGATTTTTCTTAAAGACTACTTGTTTTATATTCGTCCAGATCATGTAGTCGCACACCCATTCGACCGCATGCTATAACTTTTTACCAGAAACCTAATTTATAATGCTTTTTAAGCAAGAGCGGATCTCAATAGAAGCTAAGAGGCGTCCCAACCCCCTAAAATTTAAGTATGTATATAATTTGTACACCGTTACAAACGTTTGAGATTATAAACTAAGTAATTCGAATATGTATGAAAAATATACAAATAAAATGATGAAAGTTCGCATAATTTGTATTATCAACAATGAACTTATTTTTTCCACATATATTTCTTTACATATCTATTTTATATGTATATTTTTTTTTGTTGCAAAATTACGTCGTTGGTCCCTAAATTTTGTATGAAACCATGTAGGTGACCTTTATCTTTTTGACTTAGTTGACCTCGATTCATTCAATTGTTACATGATTGACCCTGGAGACGACGCTCGTTAATTATGTCCCGTTAAGTTTAAACACGTAACTCGCACGTGACGACATGCTTGTCCATTTAAGTTTTTTGGTTCCTTTCAAAACGTCGTTACAATTCATATCACATTTAACCTTTCATCTTCTTCTTAAAATTTCCGTAAACTCCAATTCATATCACCCAACATTGATCGATCAATGTCACTCGATTATTTACTTCGATTCGAACATAAATGAGCATCGATCATCTTTTTGGATTTACAAACGACAGCGCCATGATATACGAACGACAACGCTACAACCACACCAACATTAGACCATTTTGGATTTCAATTTGTATTTAATCGATTTCGTCGTTCATGAAAAATTTGAGTTTTTAATTTTGGGAACAAGACAATTGGGTGTTAAAAGGTGTTAGAAAGTTTATTTAAAAGGAACAAAAAAATGGACAAAAATGCCCTTATGTGCGAATCAAGTGTTCAAATTTAATGGGGCATAATTAACGAGCGTCTGTTTCAGAGTTAACCATGTAACAATTGAATAATTTGAGATGAACTAAGTCAATAATAAAGATAAAAGTAATCTACGTGATTTCATACAAAATTTAGAGACCAACAACGTAATTTGTCTATATTTGTTTTTTTTTCACTTTACGCGTCATATACAATTTATTTATCTTTAGTTAATATTAAAATCCTATAATGATGATGTCATTATTAGGCTAATTCCTTTGTTAAGGAAAAATCAAAAAGAAAAAGAAAAAAATCTAAGCATGGTGGGTGATGTCATTAATCTAAATAATTTTGAATTAAAATTAAATCTTATTAATTAATTATTATTATTAAATCTTATTATTAATTATTTTAATTATTATAATTAAATAATTTTGAATTATTTTAATTAATTATTTTGAATTGAGTACGACAAGATATAAAAGTTATGTAGAAGGAAACCAGTTCAATATTTATATTTTAATTTACACTTTTAAAATAAAATGACAATCGATATTATCTCTTATGATTGGATGTGGATTGAGTATAAGAACAAAGATCAGAACAGGGTTAAGCATTTTCATAAATCTTTTGAATTTGGGAATTGAGTATAGAAGTGGTGAAAATAAATGGAACGGAAAAGTTAAATTTATAAAGGAAATATCAGACGTAGTAATCGGGGAAGATCACCGTATTTATTTAAAGAGATCTTAATTTCCATAAATCCCGAAGAATCAGATCTTATAGATCTTCAAGATTTTCTTTAAATCCCTTGAATTCCGGAATTCAACCAAGGCAATGTCG
Source organism: Rutidosis leptorrhynchoides (assembly GCF_046630445.1). NCBI lineage: Eukaryota > Viridiplantae > Streptophyta > Magnoliopsida > Asterales > Asteraceae > Rutidosis > Rutidosis leptorrhynchoides. The sequence goes on along the minus strand of NC_092341.1, from coordinate 78,371,493 downwards.
AAAGTTAAGACGCGCCTTATTTTTTTAAATTCAACCCTGTTTACGTCAAAAACTAAAGAAAATCTTATTTTCTTCAATTCACTCTTTTGCGATAGCTTCATTCGTATTCTTAGAATAATCGAATTATTTTATCATTTTATTCAATGATGATAAACCTCTAATTATCAACTCATATTGGTCATGAAAACATTTTTATTGTTAGCCATGACCACCTCACTCAAATTTCGGGACGAAATTTCTTTAACGGGTAGGTACTGTGACGACCCGAAAATTTCCAACCAAATTTAAACTTAATCTTTATATGGTTTCGACATGCATGATAAGCAAAGTCTATTAAACCGAGTTCCCAAAATGTTTGAACTATTATTCATGAATGCATTTGACATTTGACCATTTTTGACGATTCACGAACAACTGTGTGTAAATAAATATGTAAATATAAATGTAAGTATATATATGTAATAGTAATTGGAAATAATAAAATATAATTTAAACATTTAAGTTAAATATGTAAAACAAAATATAAAATAATTAAAATAAATCTATATATATATATATATATATATATATATATATATCTATATATATATATATATATATGACTTTTATATACAATTAATATTATAGGTATATTGTAATATATAAAAAAAATCTATAAGTATTAAGTATAAAAGATATGTTAAAAATCACATAATTAATAAATTGTAATATTAATATATTAAATGTAATTACAAGTTTGAATATAATTGTTATAGTAATATTTTCATTATTATTATTATCAATATTAATATTAATATTAATATTAATATCTGTATTATTAATAATATTATATAAAAGATATAGATATGAAATTTGACACATGTAACTTGTTATATATTACTTGTTAGTTGTAATATCATTAAATATTATTATTATTACCTTTATCCTTAATAATCATTAAATTTTTTTTTCATAATTAATAATATCATTATCATTTTTATAATAATTATTATAATTAATATTATCATTATTGATATCATTATCAACGTTATTATTAATAATTATCATTATAATTGATATTAACATTTAAATTGTTATTTTCAGTATTATTAATAAAAGTATTATTATTTATACATTTATATTTATTAATTATTAATATATATTTAATATAAAAAAAACGTACAAAATAGATTCTGAATGGATTTTTGATCACTTTCCAACTACTGTGATTTTTGTTTTAATCTAAAAGTTGTTGAAAATTTATACCAAATTGTACGATTTTGTTTAACATTATTTTCACACTTTATTTGATTCTTGATTCTGTCGGATATTAATATTATGGGTCGATTTCATTAATCATTACAGACCATCTGTAATTTTACAAACATTCCATATAAGTCTCCTCTTCTATTTGAAATTGAAAACATAAAATTTTGAAGAAACCCCATCGGTCCTCTGCTCATTCATCTTTTTGACCATATTTCAAATTCGAACAAATTTACAAAATCCTTAAATGCAGTCTTGGTAGGAATCTCATACTCAATCTATCTGGAAAATTTTAAAACCCAATTCATTATATCGAGTTCAAATTTGCGAGTCAAAGCTTTACAATCAAAAAGTCAAACTTTGGGTTCATCCAGAAATTCGAAACGATTTTGATGTTTCTTGTTAAATTGATGATTTGAAAAGTTTATACGAATGATATGTAATATATTTCATGTTGTAAGGGTTATACAAAACGAGCTCAAAAATGGAATTCAATTTTTTTTTTCTTCCTTCTTGTGCGACGAGCAGTAGGCAGCACTCTTTTTATTTATTTATTTTTTTGTTGTTTTCAAGTAGTAAAAACATTGGGTAGAGATTAGTTCTTAATGTTTTGAAGTATTTAAATCATTGTTTTGATGTGGTACACTTTTGGAATCGACCAGAATTGTTGGAGAAGAAGAAAGGAAAAACTGAAAATGTAAATAGGTTAAATGAATATGTTTTGAGGTTATTTCAGAAAAACAGTAAATGGATGGATGGTTTATAGGGTTAGCGAGTGAGCGGAAGGTCTCGAGTTCGAGCCTTGTTGGTGGCAGTTTTTGTTTAACTCAATTTTAAAGGTAGTCTTTATTATTATTATTATTATTATTATTATTATTATTATTATTATTATTATTATTATTATTATTATTATTATTATTATTATTATTATTATTATTATTATTATTATTCTAGTTATTGTTATTGTTATTGTTATCATTAGTAATAATATATGTATCATGAATATTGTTATCAAGTTAGTAGTACCCTTAAGTATTATTATTATTATTATTGTTGTTATCATTATTAATATTATCATTTTGGTATTATTATCATTATTATGATTATGATCATTATTATGAAGATAATAAAACATATTATTATTTTTTTCATTAATAGTAGTATTATATTGGAATTATTATTATGAGCATAAGTATTATTGTTAATATTATTATTAGTAATAAAATTGTTAAAATTATTATTATTATTAAGTATTAAGCATTATTATCAAAATGATTAATTTCATTACCATCAATACTAAATTTTTCATTTTACTACTATTATTATCATTATTATAAGATTCATTATTAAAACTATCATTAACAGTAAAACTAATATTTTTATAGTTATTAATATCATTATATTTATCACTAATAAGATTATTAACATTATTAATTTTATTATTAATATTAAGTATTATCATTTCAAGTATTACTTCAGTATTATTACAATTACTAGTTTCAACAAACAAATGATATACATAAATATATATTTAACATAGATAACTTAAAAATATTAATACTTTGTTATGTACAAAATGAATGCATCTAATTAAATAATGAAAAATATATAAGTTAATAATATAAAAATTATATCACTAACAATAATATATATTTTTATTCGATTACGATTATGTGTATTAATATATATATGCAACTGATATAGGTTCGTGAATCCGAGGCCAACGTTACACTTGTTCAATGATGTTATATGTATTTTTACTACGAAATACAGTATGGTGAGTTCATTTACTCCCTTTTTACTCTTTACGTTTTTGGGCTGAGAATACATGCAAATGCTTTATTAACTATTATACAATATTTATACGCGTGAGGTTCATTTACTCCCTTTTTACTCTTTACGTTTTTGGGCTGAGAATACATGCAAATGCTTTATTAACTGTTATACAATATTTATACGCGTGAGTTTCATTTGCTCCCTTTTTACTCATTACATTTTTGGGCTGAGAATATATGCAAATGCTTTATTAACTGTTTTACAATATTTATATGCGTGAGTTTTCATTACTCCCTTTTTAAATGCTTTTGCAATATATATTTTTGGGACTGAGAATGCATGCGCTTTTATAAATGTTTTACGAAATAGACACAAGGAATCGAAACTACATTATATGGTTGAATGATCGAAACTGAATATGCCCCTTTATAGTCTGGTAATCTAAGAATTAGGGAACAGAAACCCTAATTGACGCGAACTCTAAAGATAGATCTATCGGGCCCAACAAGCCCCATCCAAAGTACCGGATGCTTTAGTACTTCGAAATTATATCATGTCCGAAGGAGGATTCCGAATTATGGGGATATTCTTATATGCATATTGTGAATGTCGGTTACCAGGTGTTCAATCCATATGAATGATATTTTTGTCTCTATGCATGGGACGTATGTTTATGAGAAATGGAAATATGAAATCTTGTGGTCTATTAAAATTATGAAATGATTATTTATGTTAAACTAATGAACTCACCAACCTTTTGGTTGACACTTTAAAGCATGTTTATTCTCAGGTACGAAAGAAACATTCTGCTGTGTATTTGCTCATTTGTAAAGATATTATTTTGAGTCGATCATCGCAATGGAACCAGATGTTAGTGACTTCATCCAGATGGATTAGGACGGGTCCTTTCAGTTGGTATCAGAGCGGTGGTCTTAGCGAACCATGTCTGCATTAGTGTGTCTAACTGATAAGTCGTTAGGATGCATTAGTGAGTCTGGACTTCGACCGTGTCTGCATGTCAAAAGTTTTGCTTATCATTTTGTGTCAAAAATTACCTGCTTATCATTCTTAGAGAATCACTTGCTTATCATTCTTAGTCTAGACACATTTTACTGCATTGACTGCATGAATAGTGTATAGACAAAATTCATATCTTAGCGTATCTGCTACTTCATATCTTAGCGTATCTGTTACTGTAACTTTGCCTGACAACTTCCGTAGATTCCTCCGTAACTTATGGGATTTTAGTATTATATATGCATATATAAATTATGTATTGCAGGATACTAATCTACATCCTATAATCTATTTCTTATCGAAAATCCTTCATCTGATCGTACGAGATGAATCCTTCAACTAGTTCGAGTCCCTCGGATTTCGACAGCTATTCCGATAGTTATCCTGACAGTTATTCCGGATGGATAGTGATCTAAGCTCCGGAAGCAACGTCAGTAGAATGAATAAACCAATCATCCATCCTCAATTCATCTGATGGGTTCGTAGTCGACTTAATTAATGGAAACGCGCAAAAGGCAATCCCTTCCACCAACCGAATTCACCCCTTGACAATGAACCTGAAGCGTTTACCGGTGAACCTGTTCGAGACACCATTTTCAGTCTCATTTCTGGGGTAATTTGACAAGATTATATCCTATCCACAATTCTGAACCTTATTCATCCACTCGTTCCGACCGACCATCATCCTAGAGTAATAAGTCAACGAACTTCGCGCTCGAATAATCAATTCGGAGAATATGGTGCAAAATGTACCAGCTTCAGCAACATCATCGGAACCAACAGTACCATCAGTAACAGCACCAGTACCATCAACAATCCATGCCTCAACATCTCATTATGTACCTCGAGTATAATCATCGTTCTACGTATCTTTCTACATCGATTATCTTCTTCCTTCATGACGATTAAGTAATCTCTAAATGTTTTAGAGATTAGGTATTCTAGTTCTAATGGTAAACCAAATGATTTTTATATCACATTGACTCATTAAATCCATAATTACGTCTGAAGAAAATATATATGTATATATGTTTTCATAAAGATTGTAATTAAAATTTTTATTGTACAAACTGTTAATGGTGAAAATATTTTAACGGGTAGGTAATACCCGAGGAATATTTAGATTTCGCATTAATAAGTTACACTGTGCATTCTTCGAATCTGATTCAACAGTCATTTACTATCCTATTTACATCCACCGATATACAAATCCGTTCACCACAGAATAACCATATTCATCCAATTATATATTTTTATTCTGACCTATCAGAATCTAACAAGTGGCATAATGAAGAAGTAATGGACACAATAAAAATTGATTAGAAACAGATAAATTAACAATATGAAATTCTATTAAGAATTCACGCTAACAAAATTCTAGCTAACTGTTCCTAGCTAACTGTTAATTTCGTATTACCATTTAATTATCGAAATTTATTTATCGCAGTTTATTTATCGCAATTTACATTCTCGCAATTTTATTTATCGTCATTTAATTTCTGTTATTTAATTTACGCACTTTATTTATCGTTATTTAATTTCGGTTATTTATCTTACGCACTTTAAATATCGGGACACGTATACAAGGTTTTGACATATCATATCGACGCATCTATATATATTATTTGGAATCACCATAGACACTCTATATGCAGTAATGATCGAGTTCTCTATACAGGGTCGAGGTTGATTCTCAAATAATATATATACTTTGAGTTGTGATCGAGTCTGAGACAAATAAGGGTCACGATACGTATTAATTAATTCGAATATTATATATTAAATTATATATGAAATGTTGAATTGCTAACTGTGGACTATCAGTCGAGGACTACCAACATTGGACAATTAAAATGAATTAAAATATTGATTATAACATATGAAACTAAACAAATCTTCAAGTTTGCCACTTGATTTCACCCTGAAACCTCATTTGTATCTTGACGATTACAATCTGCGTCCAAACTTTTTTGTAATTCTTGAAAACACCTCAATCGAGAGAATGAACCAACCGCATTTCATCTACGGAAGAAAAGATTGATGCATATAACTTTTCACCTGAGAAACTCTCAGCAACTGAGTAAACGTTTAAAACATAGCTATGCTAATTTCTTAGTGTTATTATTACCCAAAATAACTTTGCAATCCCTTTCCAAATTAGCAAATTTTGTCACAGCTCCAGCAAGTCAACTTTGACTTTTCGTTCGAAACAACCTTATTATAACCTTAATATATATGTGTGCTCTTTTATCGTTACCGGAGGACCTTTCATATTCCACCATATTACCATCGGCGTTTAATCATCTAAAAACACAATTTTTCTGAAACCACCTCGGATTAATAACCGATGATTCAGATATCATAGCATTAAATGCAGAGGAAACAGAAAAATGGTAGATGGTCTAAACGACCAAAAGTTTGATGATAAAGAAAGGAGTGTTAGGAACGCTCGATAAAAAATTGGGTATTGAAAAACAGATTGAGCTACCCATGAAGGAGACCAAGGACAAATACAAGGACCAAACCCTATATTCAAAGGATTCAGGTAATTCTGGATCCGTTGAAATCTTTAGAGAATATCTTACTCCAAAATCATGTTAAAAACTTGCGAAAAATCTTTCTCCATTAACCAACGAACTTAGAAATTCCAAAATATCATCATCAATATCTTCGATATTTCTGAGGATATTTTCATAAATATTCTCGTCCGAAATTATATACCTCTTCGTGCTTCCTGTGTATCATTATATTGGAAACATTCAATAGAAAATTTAGTACCGAAAAGTAGATTATGCGAAACTATTAAGAAAGCCATGGACAAATCACAAAGAATAAGTTTGACTTCAAAGAATCCAAATGATTCTGTTTCTGATGAAATATTTAGCGAATACCTTGCTTCCGAATCTAAACCCTTATGGATAAATCTTCTTCATCATCCATCGATATTAGAAATTCCAAGATATCATCGTATATCCATTTATAAATATCCTCCATATTTCTGAAGATATTTTCATAACTATCCTTATCTGAAATCATTTATCTCTTTGTGCTATCAATGTTACATCATATAGAAACTGTTAGTTTCTATATTCTGTAAACTTTCAAGTTTAAAATACGAATGTTAGTGAAGTAATGTTGGGAACTGATGCATGAGTTAGTATAATATAAAGACACTTGATCAACGTGATTATATTACAATAAGTCATGCTGAGTTTCAAATGAGACGTGATGATTCACAGATCATAACGTCATCACGTGCCATATTACATAACTCTTTCATTCTGCGTAACTTCTGAACATATCAAAAATATATATTCTTGATAGTTCTATACTCAGTGATTCTGATAATTTGACAAATCAAATCGTGCTAATACCTTCTTTCTTATTTAGAACATGATGTTTTTCCGAAATTCCATACTTACGAATTCTGGACCATTACTCGCTTTACTAGAGGTCGGGAGAATAATAAAAAGGCAAAGAGATCCAAAATATAAGAGAAAATATAAAGCCCAATGACAACACCGAAATTACAAACCGTGGATATCAGTACGTATAGCAATATAAAGACACGGGAGGATTATAAATACAATAATCCCTAGAGCATAATAGAAATAAACAGATTCTTCAGGTGGGAGTTGGAAAAGAAGAACGATCATTGCGATAGTTAGAATAAGAACAAAGATCAGAACAGGGTTAAGCATTTTCATAAATCTTTTGAATTTGGGAATTGAGTATAGAAGTGGTGAAAATAAATGGAACGGAAAAGTTAAATTTATAAAGGAAATATCAGACGTAGTAATCGAGGAAGATCACCGTATTTATTTAAAGAGATCTTAATTTCCATAAATCCCGAAGAATCAGATCTTATAGATCTTCAAGATTTTCTTTAAATCCCTTGAATTCCGGAATTCAACCAAGGCAATGTCGAAAGTTAAGACGCGCCTTATTTTTTTAAATTCAACCCTGTTTACGTCAAAAACTAAAGAAAATCTTATTTTCTTCAATTCACTCTTTTGCGATAGCTTCATTCGTATTCTTAGAATAATCGAATTATTTTATCATTTTATTCAATGATGATAAACCTCTAATTATCAACTCATATTGGTCATGAAAACATTTTTATTGTTAGCCATGACCACCTCACTCAAATTTCGGGACGAAATTTCTTTAACGGGTAGGTACTGTGACGACCCGAAAATTTCCAACCAAATTTAAACTTAATCTTTATATGGTTTCGACATGCATGATAAGCAAAGTCTATTAAACCGAGTTCCCAAAATGTTTGAACTATTATTCATGAATGCATTTGACATTTGACCATTTTTGACGATTCACGAACAACTGTGTGTAAATAAATATGTAAATATAAATGTAAGTATATATATGTAATAGTAATTGGAAATAATAAAATATAATTTAAACATTTAAGTTAAATATGTAAAACAAAATATAAAATAATTAAAATAAATCTATATATATATATATATATATATATATATATATATATACAATTAATATTATAGGTATATTGTAATATATAAAAAAAATCTATAAGTATTAAGTATAAAAGATATGTTAAAAATCACATAATTAATAAATTGTAATATTAATATATTAAATGTAATTACAAGTTTGAATATAATTGTTATAGTAATATTTTCATTATTATTATTATCAATATTAATATTAATATTAATATTAATATCTGTATTATTAATAATATTATATAAAAGATATAGATATGAAATTTGACACATGTAACTTGTTATATATTACTTGTTAGTTGTAATATCATTAAATATTATTATTATTACCTTTATCCTTAATAATCATTAATTTTTTTTTTCATAATTAATAATATCATTATCATTTTTATAATAATTATTATAATTAATATTATCATTATTGATATCATTATCAACGTTATTATTAATAATTATCATTATAATTGATATTAACATTTAAATTGTTATTTTCAGTATTATTAATAAAAGTATTATTATTTATACATTTATATTTATTAATTATTAATATATATTTAATATAAAAAAAACGTACAAAATAGATTCTGAATGGATTTTTGATCACTTTCCAACTACTGTGATTTTTGTTTTAATCTAAAAGTTGTTGAAAATTTATACCAAATTGTACGATTTTGTTTAACATTATTTTCACACTTTATTTGATTCTTGATTCTGTCGGATATTAATATTATGGGTCGATTTCATTAATCATTACAGACCATCTGTAATTTTACAAACATTCCATATAAGTCTCCTCTTCTATTTGAAATTGAAAACATAAAATTTTGAAGAAACCCCATCGGTCCTCTGCTCATTCATCTTTTTGACCATATTTCAAATTCGAACAAATTTACAAAATCCTTAAATGCAGTCTTGGTAGGAATCTCATACTCAATCTATCTGGAAAATTTTAAAACCCAATTCATTATATCGAGTTCAAATTTGCGAGTCAAAGCTTTACAATCAAAAAGTCAAACTTTGGGTTCATCCAGAAATTCGAAACGATTTTGATGTTTCTTGTTAAATTTATGATTTGAAAAGTTTATACGAATGATATGTAATATATTTCATGTTGTAAGGGTTATACAAAATGAGCTCAAAAATGGAATTCAATTTTTTTTTCTTCCTTCTTGTGCGACGAGCAGTAGGCAGCACTCTTTTTTTTTTTTTTTTTTTTTTTGTTGTTTTCAAGTAGTAAAAACATTGGGTAGAGATTAGTTCTTAATGTTTTGAAGTATTTAAATCATTGTTTTGATGTGGTACACTTTTGGAATCGACCAGAATTGTTGGAGAAGAAGAAAGGAAAAACTGAAAATGTAAATAGGTTAAATGAATATGTTTTGAGGTTATTTCAGAAAAACAGTAAATGGATGGATGGTTTATAGGGTTAGCGAGTGAGCGGAAGGTCTCGAGTTCGAGCCTTGTTGGTGGCAGTTTTTGTTTAACTCAATTTTAAAGGTAGTCTTTATTATTATTATTATTATTATTATTATTATTATTATTATTATTATTATTATTATTATTATTATTATTATTATTATTATTATTATTATTATTATTATTGTTATTGTTATTGTTATTGTTATTGTTATCATTAGTAATAATATATGTATCATGAATATTGTTATCAAGTTAGTAGTACCCTTAAGTATTATTATTATTATTATTATTATTGTTGTTATCATTATTAATATTATCATTTTGGTATTATTATCATTATTATGATTATGATCATTATTATGAAGATAATAAAACATATTATTATTTTTTCATTAATAGTAGTATTATTTTGGAATTATTATTATGAGCATAAGTATTATTGTTAATATTATTATTAGTAATAAAATTGTTAAAATTATTATTATTATTAAGTATTAAGCATTATTATCAAAATGATTAATTTCTTTACCATCAATACTAAATTTTTCATTTTACTACTATTATTATCATTATTATAAGATTCATTATTAAAACTATCATTAACAGTAAAACTAATATTTTTATAGTTATTAATATCATTATATTTATCACTAATAAGATTATTAACATTATTAATTTTATTATTAATATTAAGTATTATCATTTCAAGTATTACTTCAGTATTATTACAATTACTAGTTTCAACAAACAAATGATATACATAAATATATATTTAACATAGATAACTTAAAAATATTAATACTTTGTTATGTACAAAATGAATGCATCTAATTAAATAATGAAAAATATATAAGTTAATAATATAAAAATTATATCACTAACAATAATATATATTTTTATTCGATTACGATTATGTGTATTAATATATATATATGCAACTGATATAGGTTCGTGAATCCGAGGCCAACGTTACACTTGTTCAATGATGTTATATGTATTTTTACTACGAAATACAGTATGGTGAGTTCATTTACTCCCTTTTTACTCTTTACGTTTTTGGGCTGAGAATACATGCAAATGCTTTATTAACTGTTATACAATATTTATACGCGTGAGGTTCATTTACTCCCTTTTTACTCTTTACGTTTTTGGGCTGAGAATACATGTAAATGCTTTATTAACTGTTATACAATATTTATACGCGTGAGTTTCATTTGCTCCCTTTTTACTCATTACATTTTTGGGCTGAGAATATATGCAAATGCTTTATTAACTGTTTTACAATATTTATATGCGTGAGTTTTCATTACTCCCTTTTTAAATGTTTTTGCAATATATATTTTTGGGACTGAGAATGCATGCGCTTTTATAAATGTTTTACGAAATAGACACAAGGAATCGAAACTACATTATATGGTTGAATGATCGAAACTGAATATGCCCTTTTATAGTCTGGTAATCTAAGAATTAGGGAACAGAAACCCTAATTGACGCGAACTCTAAAGATAGATCTATCGGGCCCAACAAGCCCCATCCAAAGTACCGGATGCTTTAGTACTTCGAAATTATATCATGTCCGAAGGAGGATTCTGGAATGATGGGGATATTCTTATATGCATATTGTGAATGTCGGTTACCAGGTGTTCAATCCATATGAATGATATTTTTGTCTCTATGCATGGGACGTATGTTTATGAGAAATGGAAATATGAAATCTTGTGGTCTATTAAAATTATGAAATGATTATTTATGTTAAACTAATGAACTCACCAACCTTTTGGTTGACACTTTAAAGCATGTTTATTCTCAGGTACGAAAGAAACATTCCGCTGTGCATTTGCTCATTTGTAAAGATATTATTTGGAGTCGATCATCGCAATGGAACCAGATGTTGGTGACTTCGTCCAGATGGATTAGGACGGGTCCTTTCAAACGTGATCTGAAAGGAAAAGGAAAAGGAAAAGTGGTAGAAAAGAAAGTGAGGTGTCCGAAGACCGCGTGGACCGACTTGGAGACAAAAATTTTAGCCGAGCGTTTTGCATATGTTTCCGAACATCCGAGTGTCGGAAACGACCAAAGTCGTACTTCATTTTGGGGAGAAGTCCGAAGACAATATAATTCGATTGTCCCGGTGAAAAGACGTCCGGATCAAATAAGTGAAAAATGGTCGAAAATGCAAAGGGATGTCAAGATATGGATCGGTATTTACAACAAATACGAGAGAATGTGGGAAAGTGGTTGTAATAATGACGACATTATGTCCGCGGCACGAATGGCTTTCAAAGCGCAAACAAAGGGACGACACTTTGCGTTTGAGGATGCGTGGCGAGTGTTAAGGAATTGCCCGAAGTTTTTAGAAGGCGAAAGTATTTCGAGTAGCAACAAACGAAAAGAACCCGATCATATACCAATTAATGATCAAACCGAGGGAAGTTCCAACCCGAACACAAGCATGCACCCCGACTCAACCCAAATGGAAAATTTGTTAAAGGATACCGACCCAATCCGACGTCCTCCAAGTCGAGCTAAAAGTCAAAGGGACTCTTACTCATCCGATGTCGCGAGCCGTATGTCTTCCGATGAAGTTCGCTTTAAAATTGCTCAATCGGTCCAAGCTTCACAAGATGTGGCGAATCAAACCATGAAAAAGCTACAAGATGATAGCAGCATGCGGACTATGTTTAAAGGGTTGAAGCTTCTTTCCAAACCGGTGTCACGAGATTTGCCTCCCGATGAATACGATATGCTAATGCTTGCTCGAGACAAAATTAAGAAAAAATATGCGAAGAAATTGCAAAACTTGGACGACGATGACGAGAAGTAGTTTGATTATTTAGCTTTCTAGTATTTTTTTAATTGTCGTAATCTTTTAATTTTAAATTGTCGTAATGTTTTAAATTTTAATTATTGTATTTTTTTAATTTTAATGAAATGGTAGTTTTATGTTTTTTATTTTAAATTTATCATATAAATATTAATAATTATTTGATAATATAAAATAATTCAAAAAGAAAATAAAAAATAGAAGGAATAGTGTCTTTGTTGGAAGTGTTTAGTCCTGAGTTTAGTCCTGAGTTTAGTCCTGAGAAAGAAGTGAGATGGAAGTGCTGATGTGGCGCTGAATAGTTAATTAGTCTCTGAAGACATCCTATCACCATTGGTACTGCTCTTAAAATGAATGAATGATATATGACCCTGTGAGGGTGAAGCAATATTTACAAAAATAAAAGTAGACTTGCTTTCAGGGTCCTCTTTTGTAGACTCTCACCATCTGTTTCGATAAGAACCCAAATATCACTTTCCTCAAATCCCAAATATCTTCTTTGTTTCTAAGCGGTTTTTCATCGAGCAGGTTATCTTCTTTTTATCAATCACATATTTATAAATAAAGATTCTTAATTCATATGTTTTTTAATCAGATCGCAACATTGCTAGCTTGAAATTTACATTTGTATAGCTTATGTTATTAGTTTGACTAATTTTGAACTGATTTATGCTTGTTTTTCTTTGATCCAAGTTTTTCACTTTATTTTTTTCAAGTTTACCAAGTTAGGGTTTAGCTTGTAACCTGTTGAGTTTTGACTCAATTATTAAGTACAGTACTTCTTAGAGATAGATATTCAGCTCACTTATTTGGTCCCCTAATTTTGACAATCGATCCCATTTTTATTGATATCTTATGGTAAAAATATGATCATATTCAGTATTCATTAGATATCTATAATAATTTACTCCCAGTTATGAAAGGTGTAATATCTAGGTCACACATTATCTAGCTGGCAATCTGATAGTTGATATTAGTAAAATTAAGCAATCTTTATTGTTTATATATATGATTGCAGGTATAATAATGATTAAATTGTTTAAAGTCAAAGAGAAACAACGGGAACTTGCAGAAAATTCTAACGGGAAGCCTCCAGTTAAAAAACAAAGTGCAGGGGAATTGCGTCTTCACAAAGGTAAATTGCGTTATTGTTTGTCAAAGGTCGTTAAGCTAGAAAGTATTGTATATGCATTGTATTGGTCGTTCTATACCTTTGTTTGAGTTGTAATTTAATGAAATCGTTTATTTTTTTGCTTTGTTGTTTGGTGTTTGCTACTTGTAGACATAAGTGAACTAAATTTACCCAAGACTTGTACCATATCGTTCCCGAATGGAAAAGATGATCTCATGAACTTTGAAGTAACTATTCGGCCTGATGATGGATACTATTTGTAAGTATATATTCTATGTTCTCTCTATTAGCAAGTTGCAATTGCTGTTGTTGTTCTTTTCAATGTTTTTCAATTTCCGAAACCAGTTCCATTTCTTATCCTTTGGGAAGTGGGAAGTGACCTTTTAACGATAATTATGAAAGTATTTCGATCTGAGTAAGACTGTGGGATAACGTTCTTGTAGCCACGGAGGAAACTTTGGTTCTGGTAGTGAAATCTATACTTTATACAAATGCTCTTTGCTAGTGTTTTCTGAAAAATAAAAAAGGGTTATTCGTTCTTTATTTATAAATTTAACTGACACGATGCTTACAATTCACATATAAGATATATGAAAACTAAATTTTACAAATTTATGTTCTAGTTTTTTTTACTTTATCTTTTCTTCTCATGCATTTCTTATGAACGAGGGAGTTAAGAATGTAACTTATTCATATCTATGAAATATGAAAAATACCAAAACACTCTTTATCCTTGTCGTTTAAAAAATCTATGTTTCCTCTTTATACAAAAGTTGATTTTTCTCATTTCGAGACTTTATTTTTTATATTATAATTTGCACAAGGTTATAGTTACACAGTGAATTTCGTGGATTCTAGTTGTCAATATTTGATCTGATTACTAATTTTATAACATATAACTAATGAGAATTAATGTTTTTATCTACTTAATATTACAAATTAAAATTATGTTTTCCTTAAAATTATATATTTATTCCATCCAATTATAATTGACTCATTATATGATGATTGCTTATGTGCATCTTGAATTAATGTTGTTTTAATTGTCTTTACGTGATCGAATATACTTTTATATTTGTATATTACACGTTCTGTATCCGTTCAGGTTTACTTGTTCTTTTATGCATGTTAATGCTGTTCTTTCTCCATATCTTTTCATAAATTTATTATTCGTAATAATGATTATATGAATATGAATATACTATTTTAACTAGTATATGGGTTTTAGTTGTATATAATTCATAATCATATAGGTTTAACAGTTGTTGTGTATGTTGAGATTGTTAATTGTAAAGGCTTTTAATAGTTTAAATTTGTGCAGGAACCGTAGAAAACCAAAGCCGAATGATTATTTAAGATAATTGTCCGATTATATAAGATAAATGCCTGACGATGTTCTTTGTATGATACCATCTTGTTTATCTTTAAAAGATGCGTTGTTCACGCACAATGCCTTTTCTTGATGGAGGTTTTTGTGGTGTAGTAGTAAGAAGTTGGCTTTGATGGATTTGAGTGTTTGATAAGGTGGCCACCAATAGGAATCTATTGATTTTAGAGTTGGTTAAGTTTATCATTAAGGTGAAAATGTTATCCAGGAATCTTCAATAATGGGGTGTTCATGATGCCAGATAACATTGGTCACATGAGTCATAAACTTAATCCTCTCTGAAATTAACATATTCATATCATTGGCCACCTTTTCTAACACTCGAAATCCATCTAATATTAAGTTGTTTATACAACACCACAAGAACCTCAATCTAGAAGGGACGTCGTGCGTGACCAACACATCCTTTAAAGATAAACGAGAATGTATCATACATAGAGCATCATGAGGCATTTAGCTTATATAATTATTCGGATTTGGTCTTCAATGATTCCTACACAAGTTCAAACCATTAAAGGCCTTTACAATTGACAATCTCTAACATACACTTCCTGAACTACTAAACCTAGATGATTATGGATTATAATATAACTAATACCCACGCCACTAGAAGATATAATTTATTCATTATTATGATTAATGAATATATGAAGATACAGACAAACAACAACATTAATATACATAAAAAGAAAAAAGTAATTCTGAACGAGTATGAAATGTGTAATATACAAATATCGAATTATATTTGATCACGCAAAGAAAATTAGAACAACATCAAATTAAGATACATATAAACAATAATCATATAATTAGTCACTTATAGTTAGATGGATAAATATAGAATTTCTAGGATAACATAACTTTAACTTGCAATATTAAGTAGTCGATAACATTAATTCACATATGTTATATGCTATAAATTAATAAACAGATCAAATATTGACAAATGAAATTCACCGCATGACTATAACTTAGTGCAAATTATAATAAAAGTCTTGAAATCAAAAAAAATACCGACCATAGAACCTCTTAGGTCAATCTGAGCTCCCCAATAATCATTAAGCCGTGAGTACGAAAAAATGGTTTATGATCTTCGTTTATACAGTCATCCTTACTCAAAAGGAGATAATAGGTTACTCAAGTGTTAGTTATATATCTAACTTGTTATCTTCTCCCAGAGGTGGTACCTTTACTTTTACCTTCCAGATTTCATCAATCTATCCACACGAGGCACCAAAAGTCAAATGCAAAACAAAGGTATGAGAACACATGATAACTGTTCATTGATGGTGTTCATCTTTTTCTTCAAAGGGATAATCTCATCTATTTCCTTGCAAGCCTTCCGTGTTACATCAATACCCTTGAAAACTTGTATATTACGTCAATATCATTTCAAAACTTGAAAATACTCTTATATAATCCAAATGCACAATTAAATCATTTTTAATGATTTTAATTTATAAAACGTCCATCTGTATTTGAACTACTAAGTTAATTGACGTATCTGCCCTTCTCTCAAATAAGCCTTTAGACTCACATATAAAGACCCATGTCGTCTATGAGCTTTTGCTTCACCAATATCCTACAAGAAAGTCAAAATATATAAACATTATCAATACACATCATTGAAAAGAAACTTTACAATATACAAACACTCACTAAATTATTATTTATTATTTTATTATAATTAAAACACCAAAAAAAAAATGGGGGCCAGGTTTGTAATGTTTGGGTATCATCAACACATAAAGAAAAATAGGTTTGGTGATGGCAAGGGTAAATTAGTCAACTGACTTATTAGACCTATTTATTTGTTATAATACCCCAATCTTGATTTGGATGTAGACGAGTATTTTTGAGTTTTAATAACATGATTTTCAAGTTTGTAAGGATATAGATGTGATATTGAAGGTTTACATGGATCTAGATGAAATTATCCCTTGTAAAAATTCCTGATTCAACCCACATATATTTGTGATGTCATTCTTAGGTGTACCATCCCAACATCGACTTGGATGGAAACGTGTGCCTTAACATTCTACGTGAAGACTGGAAACCTGTCCTGAACATAAACACAATTATATATGGCTTGTATCATTTATTCACGGTAAACCCTGTCAACCATAAATATTTCTCGTTACAATCTCTTTCGGTTTCTTTTTAAAGGTGGAACAACGGCTTGGTGGGTTGACTAACACTGTAAAGTTGGTACATTGTAAACATTTTCTTTTCAAAACACATTTTTTTGTTGTTGCTAAATATGGAGTACTTGGTATGTCAAATATGATTACGATGTTACATTGTTCTGATAATAATGTAATGTTCTGAGTAATATTATGGGTTGAGTTGACCTTCTTGACTTTTTGTTGATTTTTTGGATCTTAATCTGAAGGAGCCGAATCATGAGGATCCGTTGAACCGAGAAGCAGCTGCAGTGCTGAGAGACAACCCCAAGATGTTCGAGTCAAATGTGAGGCGAGCGATGGCGGGTGGGTATGTGGGCCAGACATATTTCACTAGGTGCATATAAAAGTAGCAACAGCATTGTATCGATCCACATCAACAATAAAGTGGGTCGGTTGTGTTGTGATTTGGCGTAACTCTGAAAATGTCTGGATCGAAAACTATGACCCCAAGGGCCTTTTTGCAAATTGGGGTTAAAGATGCTGTGTTTGTATGGTCTATAATTATAACTGTGTTGGATTCCATTATTTTGGGTCTCATTTGTTATGTGTAACTGTGTTTCTTGGAAGATAATGAATCTGCTGTTGTTTCATACTTCTACTTGGGGGGATGTTTTTACGATGAACGAGAGATCAACATTTAAATCTTTCTACTCTTAGTACTACATCCGTTCCAAATTTATTGTCTGCTTTGACCTTTTTGGTCTTTCTTGTACAATTTTGACTTTATATTTTTGTGCGTGATATAATTTTTTATGAAAGTTATACCAATAAAAGCACATTTTAAATTTAAATATATTCATATAATGTTCATCAAATTTTATATTGCACAAATAAATAGATTTGAAGTCAAAATTCTATAAAAAATATTCTGAAAAGTCAAACGTGACAATTATTATTGGGACGAATAGGGTATATTGATCTTTTTTGGCCTACAATCCTACATCGATATAGTTGGTTATATGTGATTTTTAAGACGTTAAGGGCTCTCTTTCTTTAAGCTTGTTGAGATCAAAAGTAGGGATCTTGATTGGTTTCTTTTACTAGTTTCTTCTTTTTGGAAGTCATTCTATAAAAATGAAGTAACTAAATTTAAGTCGGTTTGCCAGGGTGATCATGTTGCTTGGTTAATTTGCATTTGAAATAGCGTGGATTTGAGTTCCCCTACTGGAGTTGAGTTGAAGATAGAACAGAGCTCCTCGGACGACGAGTTCAATGTTCACGATACTAAGCAAGCTAACGTCTCTGCTACGTCATCACCATCATCCCCTAATCACGAAGAAGTTGGTGGCGTGTGTGGGAAATTTCCGGTCACCGGCAACCTGTCTTCCGGTGTCTCTGTAGTGGCCGGAGAATGTGAGTTTCAAGATGGTCAAGGTGGAGCATCGTGCATCTCCTTCGTCAAGAATTGTGCCTCAAACTGTCAACCCATTAAGCATGCCACTGACCCGTTAGTTGAGATGCAGGTTCCAAGTCCCAACAGATCTTTTTCAAGTTCAAATGAATTCAAAACAATGAACTCTTCTTCGGCAAACAATGATGGCCTGAAGACGGACGGAGCTCAAGGGCCGAGAGACTCCAAGGTCGGCTCTGCTGCTCCCGAAGTCAAAGATGGCACGCGTGACAAGGGGGTTGGGCCTGAGTTGGATATTGGGAGCGATGTTGATTCGGCAAAAAGTGCAAATATTTCAACGTCTAACGCGGTATCTCGTTTTCGTTGTAAAGAGAGAAAATTTCAACCGTTAATCAAAAGTCATTTCCTTAAATATGTTTGGGGAAGAACAAGTTTGAAGCGTAGTAGACGTCGAGATAAACATCGGTGGCATGAAAGGTATTTTATCGATCATATGATGAAAAACTCGGAGGAAGACGATGATGAGGTCGATTGTTGCTCGTGTTGCTCGTGTTGCTCATCCTCGGATTCGGAAACGTAGATTTCTTGGTTTAGTTGTGGTGTTTTAATGTTTCGGGGCTGGTTATGTTGGAGGTTTTCGTGTATGGTTTTTCGCTGGGTCTTTCGTAGCTTGGTTAGGGGCTTGAGGGCTCTTTAGTTTGTTTCGCGTGTTTGTTTGGTTTGTTCGTGTTTTGGTTGTTTGTGCGTTCGTGCGTAGTCTCGTGTGTTACTAGCTTCTTGCTAGTTTTGTTTATTTTGTTCTTTTTAATATAATAATATACTTGCCTTTCAAAAAAAATTAAAAAAATAGCGTGGATTTGATCCAACCCCAAAGTCAAATTGTGTTCACAAAACGAAAATCTGGAATTAGATAATGCACCACAATGAAATATATCAACCTAACATAATAGTACGTGAAAATATCAACCTAAAATCTAGAAAGAGCCTGTGATTTTACTTTATCATTATTAAATGACCTTAACTGAATTAATGGGTATGTGAAGACGCATTTAAAGAAAAATTCTTTGTTTCAATCTCACTAGAGAAACGATATCTAACCAAAACAAAATGATATGTACATGATAAAATAATCAAATGTTGAAAAACTTAGCCATATTTAGTGTGTCTTATTGATTATTTATTGTAATTTCCGTTTCACGGTTAAACGTAGAGGAATTTACTGGAACAAGATGTGTGTTGACATATAATCTTTGGTTGGGTATTTTTTTATGAAAAAGAGAACATCGTGTTTTTCATTCAAGTAACATCATGTTTTTTTATTACAAAAACATCGTGTCTAAACTAAAAATCCAATATGAAAGTGATTGGCTTTCTTGAAGAAATTTAATGATCAACAAATAAATTTACATGCAAGTCATAGACACATTAATAAATGTGTATTTCATGTTCATGATTCATAAAGCATTTGTATGAAATACGGTAGGAAAAAAAAGTTGAAACGAAATTGAAGTGTTGAACAACGAATGTACGACATACACATTACATAAGTCACAAGTGTCAGAGATAATTGTGCCGATGCGTTATTATTTATTTTTTTTGTGATTTTTTTTTTTTTTTAGTACTTTTTTCTTTTTACCTCCAATGTAATGTAATTTAAACGATTCCGTGTCCCCACATTTTGCAGGACCTGACATTTAATATGTAATTCACTCATAGTAAAATAATCGAATCAAATAAAATTAATAAAGAAAATCTTTTACTTGGTCAAAATCATATCAATATTTTTTTTTGAAAGGCAAAGAGAAATATTATTAAATTAAAAGGTTACAGTAGTAGGCATATGAGGAAATGCCTTGCACAACTTGAAAAGAAATAACAAATGACAATTACATATTATCTATTCCAAGAAAGAAAGGAAACCAAAACAAAACATGCAGACTTCGACGTCGAGCAGTACTTGGGGGCTAATTAGCCATGATCATCGAAACTCGAGGGGTTGACGAGCCATTGATTCCAATCAAGGGAAAGATTTCTCCGACGCCTTGAAATCCATTCAAAGGATTTTATTTATTTGAATTTCATTTAGAATCATAGGAGCATTGCCTTTTTTATTTTGAAAAATGCAATTGTTTCTATTCTTCCAAAGTAAGTAGCCACATATCCATTCGATGGCTTGCCATAGACTTGAGGTATTATTCGCTTGGTTTGCACTTCGTTTGCCTATAAACATTTCCTCTCGATTCATGCACATTGGACTCGATATGTTCCACCACCTACGAACTCTTGACCAAATATCTTTTGCAAAGGAGCAATTGATGAGGATGTGGTCAACGGTTTCGATGTCATTATCGCAAACCGGACATCTAACCGAATTTAAATCCACGCCTCGTTTGTCTAGTTCGGTTAAAACCGGTAACCTCCCCATTCTACATCTCCAAACAAAAGTACCAAGCTTTTGGGGTACAAGATTATTACGTAGTGCCTCTTTTTCTATAGGATCGGATTAGAGAATGTTTTGATTTATTAACGAACCTAAAATCGAGCAATGAAAACGACCGGAGCTATGGAGGGTCCATTTCCACGAATCGCATTGTGCATTGTTATATTTGAAGCTGTTGATGGAGGTGAGCAAGTCTTCGAGCTCGCTTCTTGTTCTACATGTAGGGTTACGGGTCCAATCCCAGTTTGTTCTCCATTCACACCCATCCTTGATGAATCTATTATCTAGCATCACATTTTGATTCGACTCGAGACGATAAAGCCTTCCATATTTTTCACACAAGGGAATTTCATCTAACCATGAATCTTTCCAAAACAAAGTATCATCACCGGTGCTTATTACTTTCTTGAATGAGTTCGTAAATGGAATATTGAGGCAGTCGATGTTGAGTCCCACTCTCCTTATTCCATTCCAAGCCGAATTCCTGTTAATACCACGCAATAAATCATGAGATCCCAACCCCCCGCCCCGCCCATATAGACTTTTTATAACTTTCACCCATACGGCATTAGACTCAATATTGAACCGCCACTACCATTTCCCTAATAAAGAAAGGTTTTTTGCTTTTAGCGTTCCAATATTGAGCCCCCCGCCCTCATAAGGTAAAAGTATTTTCTCCCATTTAACCCACGAGATTTTTGAGTGTTCACCCGTCCCTCCCCAAAAAAAGTTACGTCTCATACCTTCGAGCAAGTTGACGACACAAGATGGGGCACGGAATAGGGAGAAAGCGTACAATGGAAGATTACTAAGCACGGATTTGATGAGAGTGAGTCGGCCCCAGAATGACAACGATTTCGCTTTCCAATCCGAAAGCCTTTTTTGGAACTTTTCAATGATCTTTTCCTAATCCTTAGTACTTTTCATTCACTGACCAATTGGGATTCCTAGATAGGTGAAAGGAAAGGTACCCACACGGCATCCCATATAATTTGCCATGTTTTCGACAAGCTCTTTTCTTACTCCGACACCATATAAGCAACTTTTAGATAAGTTCACTTTCAAGCCCGAAAAGATTTCAAAACAATCAAGGAGTTTGATGAGATTACCCGCATTTCTTCTATTCCATTCGCCAAATAAAATGGTGTCGTTGGCATATTGTAGGTGGGAGAGCATAACTTTATCTAGACCGATTTCCAATCCTTTGAAGAGCTTGTCGTTTACCGCATGTTTTACGAGCAAATTTAGACCTTCAACCGCCATTATAAATAAATATGGAGACATGGGATCACCTTGACGAACACCTCTTTGCATCCTAAACTCTTTTGTAGGCGACCCGTTTACAAGTATGGAGATTGATGCAGAACTCAAACACGCGGAAATCCAAGATAACCATCTCTCTCCAAAACCCATGTTCTTCATCACGGCATGAAGGAAATCCCATCTTATACTATCAAAAGCTTTTTGGAAATCCGCTTTGAAAATTAGACCTTTATTCTTTTGGAATTTCAGCTCATCAACGGTTTCATTCGCTATAAGTATGCCATCAAGGATGTATCTACCTTTAATAAAAGCACTTTGCTCGGGGCCCAATGATTTTATGGATGATTCTTTGAATTCGATTAGCGAGCAACTTTACGATGATTTTGTAGTAACTTCCGATGAGGCTAATCGGTCTATATTCACCGAGGTTTGTTGGATTAGGTGACTTTGGAATTAGGGTGAAGAAAGATGCATTGCAACCATTCGAAATTTGACCATTATGCCAGAACCACTCGATCACTTTCTTCAAATCTTCTTTAATCAACCAAAAGAATTTTTTATAGAAACCAATGTTGAAACCATCGGGTCCTGGAGCCTTATCCGAATCACAATTATTTATTGAGTCCCAGATTTCCAACTCAGAAAAAGGAGCTTCTAACATTTGTTGATCTTCGTGGTTTATTTTTGAAAAGTTAAGATGCTCAATGGAGCCGAAGTCAGGGTTTCTGGTGTTTGTCTGCTCCAATAATTTTGCAAAGTGTCCAAGAATCTCATCTTTAATTGCAGCTGGTGATTCGACCCACGTGCCGTTTATGTTCAACCCTTTGATGCTCGATTTATTGTTGTTCTTACAGATCATGGAATGAAAAAAAGATGTGTTGTCATCTCCCTCTGCAGCCCACCTAAGTCGGGCCTTTTGTCTTAACATGAAGGCCTTTTCTTTTTCATTTTTTAATCTCATTGCATGGGCCTGAAGCCACTCGATTCTTTCCAATTCCGAGATCATACCTGCATCTGCTTTAGATTCAAACTCATACGTAGCCCTTTTCCATTTGTCCAGCTCAATATCTAAAGGACCATATTTGAATTTACTCCACTTCCTGAGTGCTTCTTTCACATTTTTTAGTTTGTTTCTAAAAATGCAATCAGGCCTTGAACCATAGACGTTTAGATTCTAAGCCTCGATGATAATTTCTCGACCTCTTTACTTTCGAGCCAGATGTTAAAAATCTTGAATGGCTTGGGACCGAAGTTTTGGTTACTGTCCTACAACATTAGAGGGTAGTGATCAAGGGAATTTCGATCTAAGGTTATAGTTGAAACATCACCCCAGGTATTGATAAAAGCTTCGGAGACAAGAAACCGATCCAATTTACTGAATTTTTTTCCATCGTCGCTAATTCTTGTGAATTTCTTACCTAGAAGTGGAATTTCGATGAGGTGACTTTGTTCTATGAAATTGTTGAAAAACTTTGCTCTACGTTCTATAAAAATAGAGTTTTGTCGATCATCTTGCGATCTAACTTCATTAAAATCACCACCTATCACCCATTCATCATTATTAAACGACATCAAATCTTGCAAGCTATCTCAGAACTTCTTTTTTTCTTCATCTTTATGCGGCCCATAAACTTTTACCACTATCGTTTTATTCATTTTCCCTTACCATTTGCCTCGGATAACCAATAAAAATTGTCTTTCGACTGCATCAATTACATAGACAATATTGGGATCCCACAATAGTAACATACCTCCCGATTGACCTACCTTTTCTTTTTGTAAATATCGAACATTTGATGATCCCCATATAAACTCAATCCATTTATCTCGACTGATTGCATTTACTTTCTTGTATCAACACGACTTCTGGACGTTCACTTAAACGTAATCTCCTAAACCACCCTACCTTACTTTCCGAATCATCATCTTTCCCGAAACCTCGCATATTAATTGATACTATCTTCATTAGGAAACTATATAAAACCGAGAGACCAAACGATGGGTAGGTCATTGGGGGTTAGATCCCCAACGTAATCCTAACTTATTTCCAAAATCATTCAGACCCACACTGTCTGACGATTCATTCGACTTTGCTTTAGAAGAAGTGGATGTGGGTCTGCTTGAGATAGGTTTTTTCCTTGCTAAACTTTTGAATCTGAGGATTTTTGAGGTGGTTTTGAGGCTACAAACGGTGCTAGGTGTTTTTTTCTTTGATTTGGTTTTTGGTGTAGGTTTTGGAATCTGGCTAGGGTGACGAGATGGTAGGGGTTGATTAGTGTCAGTTTGGTTCTGGCTGGGGTGACGAGGTAAAATTGGTGGCATTTGGCGAGTCTGATTAGTGTCTGTTTGGTTTTGGTTACGGTGAAGGGATGGTTTTGTGAACATTTGTCTAGAGGTTTTCGGTTGCAATGGGGTATTAGGATTGTGGTTTAAGGGATTTTGAGGTGTAGCCGATGGAGGAGTATCGAAAAGGTTAGCGATCCGAATGGGGCTAGAGTATGGGGTAAGTATTTGAGGTGTGTTTTTTCCATGTATCGAAAGTGGAGAGGAGAAGGGTTCTGGTCGCGAGAGGGTATGGTTTCTGGGCATAGGTTTGCTTGGAGGGGTGTTTTGAACATCTTTTGGTTTTGGTATCAGTTGATTTTCTTGTGCAAGGTTGGTTGTGGATGTGATTGGGGTAATTGAAGTTCTTTGGGTAATTGGATCTTTTACAGGGTGATTTGGTGATTGGGATTGGGGGTTTGGAAGAGGATTAGTTGGGCTTGGGGTGGATTTTGTTGTTGGGCTCGCTATGTTTATTTTTTCTATTGGGTTTAAAAAGGGGGTTGGGCTCGTTTCAATTGGTGTCCTGTTTTTTGGCCGGTCCGAAATGGTTTGGTAATGGGTATTGGGAGATGGGACCAGTGAATTTTTCGGGTTTACCTCATGAGATGGGGGATTTCTAATAGAGCCGTCATCATTAATTTTTTGATTTTGAGAATCGTGAACATCATTACCGCCAGAAAAGTTTCTGTTTGTTCCCATGCACTTTGACGTTTCTTCTTCCACCTTTGATTTCAACTTTTCATCTGGAATTTCGGTTTCCGACACCGATTCATCGTCGGAGTTGAAATCGTTTTGAGAATTTCCATCCGAGGCCCAATCATCGAACGAAGCATCTTCATCGTCGCTTTCGATTTCTAATTCGATAATATTTCTTAGCTCTTCAGTTGCTCGGATATAATGGATTGTAGATCTATATTTGAGCCTTAAAGATTCTTCAATAGGATTCGACCCTCTAACTTTTACAAATACCTTTCCTACTATAAGGTTTTGATTATGTTGAGTAATGGTGCAATTCCTGGTTTCTAGCACCATTCCCCACTACGAATCTATTTTCTTGAAAGTCATTTCGTTCCAACATGTTACAGGGACTCCATAAATGCTTATCCACGAGAGTCTACAGGATTGATGAGATTGATGTCCCATTTACGGATGTTTTGGATCCATTTTCGAATATTATGGTCTTCATTTGCTAGAACATTTTCCATACAGGCCTCGGAATCCAATATGATCATGATGTCTAGACCCCCCCAAATACTTGATTATAAAATTGTTAAGTCCTTCCTCTTCACATAAAAAATGAATTTTTTCAAGGATGTCTAGATATGGGACATTACCCATAAGGGCATTCTTCAAGTTTTCTTCGCAACCATTTTAATCATCTAATTCGATCGTTCTACCAGCAAATGTTTTATTGTAAGATTCTAAGTTTGCTTGGACACGGGGATTTAGAGGTTGTGGGATGTTTTGTGGGTTGGATTGTTTCGGTTGCCAACTAGTGTTGGTTTGCTTGTGTGTGGTTTGTGCGGTTTTGTTTTGGATAGGTGTTTTGTGGTGCTGTTGGGGGATATGATTGACAATGGTCGGGTTGGGTTTTGTAGAGGGAAAAGTTGAGGGTTCAGGATGTTTATTTGGCATTCGCTGATTAAGGTTGGGTGGTTGGTATTGTTGATGATGGTAATGTTGTTGTTTAAGTTGGTTATGATGTTGGTTTGCGTAGGTGTTTGTTTGTTGGGGGTTGTGGCGATTTGGGTTAGGGTTGAGGGGAGGAAATTGATTAGGGTTATGTCGATCTGGTATGGGGGCGGAGGTGGGAAGGAAGGGATTTGATTATGTTTTTGGATTTGGTTTGAATCAGTAACAACATCGTTGAATCTTCTCCCATCATGAACGTATTCATAACGTTTGGGAGTGTGATTGTATTGGTTCTTCAATCTGGGATTTCTTTGGTCAAGATTGCCGGTGTTTCCTTTTTCACTTCTTGCAACGTAAGCCCGAAGATATGAATCATCATTGAACTGGATGTTTCTCAATCGCTCTGCCAATCTTTCCGGATCTGCAACTTTCTCATATCGAACAAAACCAAATTTCTATCCATTTGGTAGGTTTCTACGGGCCATATAGATTTCTGCTATCGCTCCATATTTTTTGAAGAGCCGCCATAGATCTTCCACCACCCAGGTTATTGGAAAGTTGAAGAAAATAAAGGATGTGATTTTCCGACCGTTTACCTTCGTGTTGTTGTTGTACCCATAGTTGTTTCCATTGATGCTTCCATACGCCGCTGCCGTGCCCCTCATATTGCCGCTGACCGCTCCATTGAACCTGTTTCTCTCTCTCTCTCTCTCTCTCTCTCTCTCTCTCTCTCTCTCTCTCTCTTTCACACACACACACACACATAGTGTTACAATTGTTATAAAAAAAAGTTATGAATAGTACCGAGGGAGTTTTCGTCTTTTCACTTTTTTTCCCTTTCAAAAAAGCTCCCCACACTTGGTAAAAAAATTAAAATCGATCCCCCAAATAGAGGGTAAAGTGTCAAATCAATATTTTCATAAAAAATCTTAAATAAACTCCACCCAAATATTCAACGGGTCATATCTTCTCGCCCGCAACGAGTTAAATTTTTCCGACACCGTGTTAAGCTCGAAATAATTTTACGAACACAATGTCACTAACTATACGCAAAACGGACGCTTTTTAAAAAACGCTAAATATTTGAGTCCGCCTTTCATACACGTTGATTTTTTCCTCATGGGCTTCGTAACCATTTTCATCTATTAACAACATATACATATGGGTCTTATTATTTTTTTAAAAATTATTTAGTAATTTTTTTGATATTACTCAATAAATATTCTATTCTTAAATCATACGGAGTGTTAATATAAGTTAAATGAGTTAATTGCGCTAAATTTTAAAAAGTCAACAACTCCATAGCGAAACGCGAAAATACACATATATTGTTAATTTAAGATAACATCTAAATCTTTGGCGGGTTATACCTTTTCGTTCGACTCGAGTTGCGCTTCAACGACATCATCGTTAGCCACGATATAATTTTGCAAAATAAACATAATAAAATACAGTGGAAACCGAACCCCTGCGCGAAGCGAGGGTTGAAAAACTAGTTCTTCACTATTTTCCTTAGGATAGTCCAAATTAATTATTCAATTTTATAAATGAATATAATATAATGCAATCAATTTTTGTGTGTTCATACATTATGTATAAAAGACGAAATAATAAGTAAAAAGTAAGGAGTGAGTCTTGAAAAATAAACAAAAAATAATGAGACTATTAGTATTTTTACATTGTGTATTTTTGTCTAGGGGCAATAGATTTGAGACACATGAAGTATTTGTTACTCTCCACAAAACACAAGGTGTCGTGATAGTCTATTTCTTTGTCTTTCTTAAAGTCTTAAATAGATATTGAAATTGAAGGTGATATTCATTTTAAATACTATTGTTTTTATTTAGTTTATTTTAATTAAAATGATACATCAAATAATGAAATTAAATATAAAAACTTATAATCTATCTATCTATATCTATTTAAAGATTGACTCCAAGGTGAGTAAATATGGTTGAGTAAATGTAGTTTTCCATGCTTTATTATTATTATATTTATATTATATTATATATTAATATTAATATTATATTAAATTTTTTACCAACTAGCATTATTAACCATATTGAGATATTTATTTCATTACTCCAAAGAATTTGAGTAGTCTGTAAATTGCGTCTCTCATCACTCATATACAAATTTTCCAAAAGATTTGTTTAAAGTAAAAAAAAAACGCTCTCAACATGAGTAGCCGATTCCCTTTCCCTTCTTCCCCCTTCACACCCAATTCTCAGGCCAAGAACTACCAATCTTTCACCCAACAGCAGAAATTCAATGAAGATCTAGAGGAAGGAGAATGGATTCTTGTTGAAAAAAAAAACATAAAACACCAAGCAAGAAATATCTAAGAGATCTAATCCACAAATATGGAAAACATAATACCCAACACCATTATCACGCATCAAAACCAACCAACTATCATCACAATCGTTTTGCAACCTTCCCAAATAACATCCCTTTACACAAACCTTCCACCACATTTACCTCAATCATGTTCTTTAATTTCCCAGATCACTCGAACACCAATGACCTTCAAATCTTCTTCAAAAGATACGGAAGTGTAGCAGACCTCTATATTCCAGATGGGAAAACTCTAAAAAATGGTAAGAAATTCGGTTTTGTTTGATTTTCAGATATCTTAGATGTAGATTACCTACTCAAGAGGCTGAACACTATTTATTTAAATGGTAATTGGCTTCGTGCTTATCGTGCCCGAGATCGAATAAGAAGCTATGAAAATGTCGACCACAAATCAAACCTGCATGTCGAAACATAAAACATTCTCACACAAAATCCCCACCCAAATCAATCCAAACAAAACAATCCTTTACCCTCAATCCACAAAACTCCCACCCAACACAAACAATACTACATCCCCAAAAGAGTCAATAATCTGGTAAACCTAAACGATAAACATACCACACCTAGTAACTACAAAGAAACCCTTCAACAGAAACAGAACCCCATCATTGAAAATCCTGCTTTCAAACCACGAGCAATCACCCTTGATGCTGAAGATTCAAATAAAAAAATCCTAAAGAATGCAATCATTGGTGAAATTATAAATATCGACTTAATTGAAGATTTCCCAACCCTTTGTGCTGCTGAAGGACTCTCAAAGTTCAATATCAAATATTTAGGAGGCATTGAAATTTGCTTAACCTTTGAGGATGCAGGCACCGTGAGCAATATCATCAACAACGAAAACCATATTCTGAGAGAATGGTTAAAAAATATCCGAAGGGTACCAGAAAAGAGTTTTAAATTGGCTAGACTATCCTGGCTTACCATTAAAGGTGTTCCAATAGATTGTTGGTCAGAAAAAAACTTTCAGAAAATAGCTAGTTGGTATGGTTCGATTTTTGATACCTATAATTGTAATTTCAATGAAAATTAGAATCTGGTCGTTGGAAAAGTCTTGGTTAAAACTTGGAGTAACGAATTGATAAATACCAATATCGAAGTAAAGGTTGATGATGGTAGCATCTTCTATGTCCATATTGTAGAAGATGTAGCAGGAATTGTTGAAATTGATATGGAGGAGGCAGAACCTCTCGATGATCAAACGGATTCCAATAGCAACTACAAATAAGATCTTGAGTCTGACCATGAAGATAGCATACAGGATGATGATGTGTAATCATTGTCGAAAGATGAGGTTCCCTACCACACCGGAGAAGATGAAGAGCCTAAGTTATTCGCCACGTCTGCAGACTTGTACGGTTGCAAAAAAATGGTCCATCTTCCAATTCAAACGAATCATTAAAGCCTAATGATGATTATCAAAATTCACCAACCCAAGACAAAGGGGATATGGGTAATCGCATAAACATTGATGAGGTAGGAGAAGCTTCAATTTTCAGTTGTAATTCCCCAAACGATGACGTTAACCTAGAAAACCAAGAGGCGATCTCTCAAAATTCGGGTACTAAACAGATACCGGATACAAATTGTTTCATTAACTCTCCAAATACCCAAGCCCATTTTAAGCCCACAACTGATAAGCCCATTAACCCCTCAACATCCCAACCGAAGCCCATCGATATTTCAGAAGACACATTGGGCCTTGCAAACCCTTGCTTCAATTTTGAACCAGTAAGCACTTCACCTTCGCCTCCTACCATTCCAGTTTGCCCACCAAAGAACTCGAGAGATAAAAACTACAAAGCCAGAAAAAATCAAAGTCGATCCTCATCTGAATCAGCGTGGACGTATATCAGAAGATTGAACTCTTCATCTAAAATCCTAACGGCTAAATCACAAGCGAGAAATCCAAACAGGAAGCGATCTAATTCCAGAATTAAATCAAAATCTATATCTTATAAAGGAAAAGGTACGCAATCTCCTTCTGATAATTCCCTGAAATATGATGATATTGGTGACATCCTAGGGCTAGTAAGTAAAAATGATTCTGGAATCAATTGAGGTACATCACTGCCTTATTCACCTCATTCGTGTCTTTTTTATTAGTTGTTAAAATGATGATTCTATCACTTAACATTAGAGGCTTAGGGTTAACAGATAAAAACAAATTCAATTGGTTTAAAAAAATTTGTTTTCAAAATAAACCAAAAGTAATTGCTTTACAAGAAATGAAAATGGAGAAGGTTTCGGAATCATGGGTGGAAAAGATTTGGGGTAACTGTGATTTCAAATACGCTTACAAAAAATCTAATGGCATTTCGGGCGGGCTCTTAATGGTTTGGGATCCTTTTTTGTTTACCGCTAACTGTGTTGTTGAAAGTGACTCCTTTATTGCGATAAAAGGATTTTGGAAAGATGTACGTACCGATCTTATTCTTGTGAATACTTATGGCCCTTACAACGACCGGGATAAAAAGAAAATGTGGCAGGACCTCTCAGATTTACTGAAATATGATGGGGCAATGTGGGTTATTTTTGGTGATTTCAATGAAGTCAGATTTGCTTCCGAAAGAAAGAACACTGAATTTTGTGATAAAAGAGCTAAACTTTTTAATGATTTCATAAAAGACAACTCTCTAATTGATCTACCACTCGGGGGGAGAATCTATACACGCATAAGCGACGACGGGAGAAAATTTAGTAAACTTGATAGATACCTTGTTTCGGAAAACTTTCTACACCATTGGCCGAATATAAATGTTATGGTTTTAGATAAGAAGCACACGAATCACTGCCCGTTAATCCTTAAAGATGGGAATATTGATTTTGGCCTGAAACCGGTAAAAGTTTTTGACGAATGGTTAAAACATAAGGATTCGTATGATGTTATCAAAAAGGCTTGGGAATCAAAGGTAAATAGTGTTAGGCCTGATTGTATTTTTTGTGATAAACTGAAGATTGTTAAACAAGAACTCGGGAAATGGTACTCCACTTCAGATGGTAAATTGAAAGCTGAAATAGATGAGTTATCAAATCGGGTAAATGATTGGGAAAAAACAGCAGAGACTTCGGACCTAAGTGAATCACAACATGACATGTGGTTAAAAGATAAGGAACTCCTTCTTCAAAAAGAGAAGGCACAAGTCGAAATGCTCAAATAAAAGGCAAGATACAAATGGGCATTAGAGGGAGACGAAAATAGTAAATTCTTCAATTCGTACATTCGTCGGAGAAATCAGAAAAACAATATCCACGGTGTTAATATTGACGGGAGCTAGACTACTAACCCCTCAAAAATTAAATCTGAAGCTTTTTGTTTTTTTCAGGGACTTTTCAAGAAAAATACCTCGGAGGCCTGGCTACTGAACTAGTAGGATGGTCCACATTTAGAGGAACACATGGCTGACGCTTTAGATGTAGTGACCCGAACTTTTCCATGTTTATATATATTAAATGAAATTGATATTTATATGATTAAGTGTTTCCAACATGTTAAGCAATCAAACTTGTTAAGACTTGATTAATTGAAATAGGTTTCATATAGACAATTGACCACCCAAGTTGACCGGCGATTCACGAACGTTAAAACTTGTAAAAACTATATGATGTCATATATATGGATATATATATATATATATATATATATATATATAGTTAACATAATATTATGATAAGTATGTATCTCATTAGGTATTTTAACAATGAGTTATATACATAAAAATAAGACTATTGAATTAAGAAACTCGAAAACGATATATATAACGATTATCGTTATAACAACGTCTTACTAAATACATATGAATTATATTAAGATATTGATACACTATATATAAACATGTTAAATGATAAGTAAACATATCATTAAGTGTATTAACAATGAACTATTGATAATGCTAAATACGAACACATATTTCATAGCATTATCCTTCAAGAAAGACAAGCTTTTAGTTGCAATTGTTCTATTTACAAGTGATATTCATTTAAATAATAAAAGGTGAAGACAAAAGACAGATTCGACAATTTGAAGACGCAAATGAAATGTCCCGTTCATATTGATTATAAACGTTCCATATTAATTGATTTCGTTGCGAGGTTTTGACCTCTATATGAGACGTTTTTCAAAGACTACATTCGTTTTTAAAACAAACCATAACCTTTATTTTATCGACAAGGTTAAAAAGTCACCACCTAGATTATCCAGAAATGATAATCTAAATTATCACACTTACACACTACCAATACATATTGGTTTACAATATTAATATGTTACAACAAAGTAAATCTCGAATGCAGTTTTAAACAATATTATACAAGCATGCTGACACCAAATCTTGTCCATATTTTAGCATGCAGCAGCAGAAGCTCTTAATAATCACCTGAGAATAAACATGCTTTAAACGTCAACAAAAAAATGTTGGTGAGTTATAGATTTAACCTATATATTTATCAAATAGTAATAATAGACCACAAGATTTCATATTTCAATATACATCTCATACATAGAGATAAAAATCATTCATATGGTGAACAGTTGGTAACCGACCTTAACAAGATGCATATAGAATATCCCCTATCATTCCGGGACTCCCTTCGGACATGATGAATTCGAAGTACTAAAGCATCCGGTACTTTGGATGGGGCTCGTTGGGCCCAATAGATCTATCTTTAGGATTCGCGTCAATTAGGGTGTCTGTTTCCTAATTCTTAGATTACCAGACTAAAAAAGGGCATATTCGGTTTAATAATCTAGCCATAGAATGTAGTTTCATTTACTTGTGTCTATTTTGTAAAACATTTATAAAACTGCATGTATTCTCATCTCAAAATATTAGATTTTAAAAGTGGGACTATAACTCACTTTCACATATTTTTACTTCGTCGGGAAGTAAGACTTGGCCACTGGTCGATTCACGAACCTATAACAAATATGTACATATATATCAAAGTATGTTCAAAATATATTTACAACATTTTTAATACGTTTTAATGTTTTAAGTTTATTAAGTCAGCTGTCCTCGTTAGTAACCTACAACTAGTTGTCCACAGTTAGATGTACAGAAAAATAAAGCAATATATATTATCTCGAATCAATCCACGACCCCGTGTATACAAGCCTCAGGCTAGATCACAACTCAAAGTATATATAATATTTTGGAATTAACCTCAACCCTGTATAGCTAACTCCAACATTACTGCATATAGAGTGTCTATGGTTGTTCCGAAATATATATATATATATATATATATATATATATATATATATATATATATATATATATATATATATATATATATATATATATATATATATATATATATATATATGGGTCGATATGATATGTAAAAACATTGTATTCGTGTCTATGGTATTCCAAGATTACATAATATATTAGAATACATGTATAATACAATATGAGTTAGCTAGGATATGATTAATATAGATTTGTTACCAATTTTCACGTAGCTATAACAAGAAAAATTATCCAATCTTGTTTTACCCATAACTTCTTCGTTTTAAATCCGTTTTGAGTGATTCAAGTTGCTATGGTTTCATATTGAACTTAAGTTTATGAATCTAAACAGAAAAAGTATAAGTTTATAGCCGAAAATACAGATTACAAGTTGTTTTTGTAAAGGTAGTCATTTCAGTCGAAAGAACGACGTCTAGATGACCATTTTGGAAAACATACTTCCACTTTGAGTTTAACCATGTTTTTTGGATATAGTTTCATGTTCATAAGAAAAATTATTTTTCCAGAAGAACAACTTTTAAATCAAAGTTTATCATAGTTTTTAATTAACTAACTCAAAACAGCCCGCGGTGTTACTACGACGGTGTATATCCGGTTTTACGGTGTTTTTCGTGTTTTTAGATTTTAAATCATTAAGTTAGCATATCATATAGATATAGAACATGTGTTTAGTTTATTTTAAAAGTCAAGTTAGAAGAATTAACTTTATTTGCGAAAAAGTTTAGAATTAACTAAACTATGTTCTAGTGATTACATGTTCAAATCTTCGAATAAGATAGTTATACATATATAAATCGAATGATGTTATGAACATCATTACTGTCTCAAGTTTAGTAGGTAAACCTACTAGAAATGATGAAAAAATAACTTGAGTTTCAAAGGATCTTTGATGGCTTGGAAGTTCTTGAAATAGAATCATGACACAAAAACAAGTTCAAGTAAGATTATTACTCGAATTAAGATAGTTATAGTTATAGAAATTGAATCAAAGATTGAATATGAATATTACCTTGATTTATAAAGATAACCTACTGTAAATAACAAAGGTTTCTTGATCTTAGATGATTGCTTGGAAACTTGGAAGTAAACTTGTAAACTTGGAAGTGTTCTTGATGTGTTCTTGAGTAATTGTTTTTATGATGATTATAGGTAATAACCAAAGCTTGTATTTGATAATATTTGCTGGAAAAATAGTAACTTAGACATTTATGGAAGAGTGTGAGTGTTTTGAGAGAGAATTGGGAAGAAAATTGGAAGTGAAATGGAGTAGGTGGTGAGTGGCGAAGGTGAGTGGGGTTAAAAGGAGTTCTTGTTTTTGTTTCCTTGCTCATAAGTCATGCTAGTTGTCTAATTGTTGGTTCCACATGTTTGTTGACTATCTAGGGCTGCTAAGAGCTGAATTATTATGTGTATATATCAATAGTATATACGTCTAGGAGCTGGGTATTGTACGAGTATGAATACGGTTGCATACGAGTAGAATTGTTGATGAAATTGAACGAGAATGTAATTGTAAGCATTTTTGTTAAATAGAAGTACTTTGATATGTGTCTTGAAGTCTTCCAAAAGTGTATTATTACAACATAATACACTACATGTATATACATTTAACCGAGTCGTTAAGTCATCGTTAGTCGTTACATGTAAGTGTTGTTTTGAAACCTTTAAGTTAACGATCTTGTTAAATGTTGTTAACCCATTGTTTATAATATCTAATGAGATGTTAAATTATTACATTATCATGATATTATGATGTATTAATATATCTTAATATGATATATATACATTTAAATGTCGTTACAACGATAATCGTTACATATATGACTCGTTTCGAAATCCTTAAGTTAGTAGTCTTGTTTTTACATATGTAGTTCATTGTTAATACACTTAATGATATGTTTACTTATAATTTATCATATTTAAACATAGTGTAACAATATCTTAATATGATTCATATGTATTTAGTAAGACGTTGTTATAACGATAATCGTTATATATATCGTTTCGAGTTTCTTAATTCAATAAACTCATTTTTATGTATATCACTCATTGTTAACATACCTAATGAGATACTCACTTATCATAATATCATGTTAACTATATATATATCCATATATATATATCATCATATAGTTTTTACAAGTTTTAACGTTCGTGAATCACCGGTCAACTTGGGTGGTCAATTGTCTATATGAAACCTATTTCAATTAATCAAGTCTTAACAAGTTTGATTGCATAACATGTTGGAAACACTTAATCGTATAAATATCAATTTTATTTAATATATATAAACATGGAAAAGTTCGGGTCACTAGAGTACCTACCCGTTAAATAAATTTCGTCCCGAAATTTTAAGTAGTTGGAGGTGTTGACGTATCTTCTGGAAATAAGTGTTGGTATTTTTTCTTCATCTAATCTTCTCGTTCCCAGGTGAACTCGGGTCCTATACAAGCATTCCATCGAACCTTAACAATTGGTATCTTCTTTAGCTTAAGTCTTTTAACCTCACGAACCATTATTTCAACGGGTTCTTCGATGAATTCAAGTTTTTCGTTGATTTGGATTTCGTCTAACGGAATAGTGAGATCTTCTTTAGCAAAATATTTCTTCAAATTCGAGACGTGGAAAGTGTTATGTACAGCCGCGAGTTGTTGAGGTAACTCAAGTCGGTAAGCTACTGGTCCGACACGATCAATAATCTTGAATGGTCCAATATACCTTGGATTTAATTTCCCTCGTTTACCAAATCGAACAATGCCTTTCCAAGGTGCAACTTTAAGCATGACCATATCTCCAATTTCAAATTCTATATCTTTTCTTTTAATGTCAGCATAGCTCTTTTGTCGACTTTGGGCGGTTTTCAACCGTTGTTGAATTTGGATGATCTTCTCGGTACTTTCTTGTATTATCTCCGGACCCATAATCTGTCTATCCCCCACTTCACTCCAACAAATCGGAGACCTGCACTTTATACCATAAAGTGCTTCAAACGATGCCATCTCAATGCTTGAATAGTAGCTGTTGTTGAAGGAAAATTCTGCTAACGGTAGATATCGATCCCAACTGTTTCCGAAATCAATAACACATGCTCGTAGCATGTCTTCAAGCGTTTGTATCATATTTTCGCTCTGCCCATCAGTTTGTGGATGATAGGCAGCACTCATGTCTAGACGAGTTCCTAATGCTTGCTGTAATGTCTGCCAGAATCTTGAAATAAATCTGCCATCCCTATCAGAGATAATAGAGATTCGTATTCCATGTCTGGAGATGACTTCCTTCAAATACAGTCGTGCTAACTTCTCCATCTTGTCATCTTCTCTTATTGGCAGGAAGTGTGCTGATTTGGTGAGACGATCAACTATTACCCAAATAGTATCAAAACCACTTGCAGTCCTTGGCAATTTAGTGATGAAATCTATGGTAATGTTTTCCCATTTCCATTTCGGGATTTCGGGTTGTTGAAGTAGACCTGATGATTTCTGATGCTCAGCTTTGACCTTAGAACACGTCAAATATTCTCCTACATATTTAGCAACATCGGCTTTCATACCCGGCCACCAAAATTTTTTCTTGAGATCCTTGTACATCTTCCTCGTTCCAGGATGTATTGAGTATCTGGTTTTATGAGCTTCTCTAACTACCATTTCTCTTATATCTCCAAATTTTGGTACCCAAATTCTTTCAGCCCTATACCGGGTTCCGTCTTCCCGAATATTAAGATGCTTCTCCGATCCTTTGGGTATTTCATCCTTTAAATTTCCTTCTTTTAAAACTCCTTGTTGTGCCTCCTTTATTTGAGTAGTAAGGTTATTGTGAATTATTATATTCATAGCTTTTACTCGAAAGGGTTCTCTGTCCTTTCTGCTCAAGGTGTCGGCTACCACATTTGCCTTCCTCGGGTGGTAACTAATCTCAAAGTCATAATCATTCAACAATTCAATCCACCTGCGCTGCCTCATGTTCAGTTGTTTCTGATTAAATATGTGTTGAAGACTTTTGTGGTTGGTATATATAATACTTTTGACCCCATATAAGTAGTGCCTCCAAGTATTTAATGCAAAAACAACCGCGCCTAATTCCAAATCATGCGTCGTATAATTCTGCTCGTGAATCTTCAATTGTCTAGACGCATAAGCAATTACCTTCGTTCATTGCATTAATACACAACCGAGACCTTGCTTTGAGGCGTCACAATATATCACAAAATCATCATTCCCTTCAGGTAATGACAATATAGGTGCCGTAGTTAACTTTTTCTTTAACAATTGAAACGCTTTCTCTTGTTCATCCTTCCATTCAAATTTCCTCCCTTTATGCGTTAATGCAGTCAAGGGTTTTGCTATTCTGGAAAAATCTTGGATGAACCTTCTGTAGTAACCAGCTAATCCTAAAAATTGGCGTATATGCTTCGGAGTTTTCGGGGTTTTCCACTTTTCAACGGTTTCAATCTTTGCTGGATCCACCTGAATACCTTCTTTGTTCACTATATGACCGAGGAATTGAACTTCTTCCAACCAAAATGCACACTTTGAAAACTTAGCGTACAATTTTTCTCTCCTTAACAACTCTAGAACTTTTCTCAAATGTTCTTTGTAATGACCAGAAAAATTTTGACTAATTTTGAACCAAACTCACGATATGATTTCATAATTCTGACACGATAAGAAGAGTCTGTTAGGTTGAGTCTCAAAATTTTTGAACTATTTTCTTGCATTCATTTACCTTCGACTGTTCCCGACGATTGACGAACAATTAATTGTAAATAGATATGTGTGTATACATGGTAATTGGAATTTATAATTTGTAATATTATATGTTGTAATATATATATATATATATATATATATATATATATATATATATATATATATATATATATATATATATATATATATATATATATATATATATATATATATATATATGTAATAAATATTAAAAATTCAATATATTATATAATTGGTAAATAATAATAAATTGTAATATATATAATGTGTAGATATTAAATATTTAATAAATGCTATTATATAATATATTATGTAATTATTAAATACTAGTACATAACTAATAATAAAAACTGCAAGTTAAAATATGAATGTTATAACAAATACTATTATTACTACCTTTATTATTATTATAAATATTAAATATTAATACCAATAGTATCATTAATATTAATTAGTATTATTATTAATATTTTTAGTAATATTATTATTATCAATTATTAATTATTAAACCTAATGAAATTATCATTATTGTTATCAGTAATATCATTATATTATTATAATCAGTATTTTTAAAATGTATTATTATTATTATCTTATAAATAATAACATGATTATTATTAATATAATTATTATTAATATTACTAAAATATTAATATTGTTTATAATATATGAAAACAGAAAAGAAAAGAAAGATATGTACGATATCAGTTTCATATTACCATCAACTGTATGGATTTTTGCTTACTATCCCTGGATTTGGTTACGAACAGAATTGAATCACAGTTACACACAAAATATGTTAGAATCAAAATCAGATATAATCATTCAGTAAGGTACAAAGATTGTTAGATATTAATTAGATTGAGAATCAAATTCAGTTGTGTATCAACATCACTTTTCTTTTTACATTATTCTATCCGTCCTTCCTGTCTGCAATTTGTACCATAATTTTCACTTCAGTAAGACAACCGAGTAACTACAAATTCAGCTGAAGGTCTTACTCAGTTTTTATTTCCTTCTGTTCCAGATTGATTTTTCTCATCGACTGCTTCCAAGGTATATAATAAAAGCTGTCAGAAATAAATATCAATCAAGTGTACGAATTTGTTAGAGGTCCTAATCTACTTTTTTTTTTTCTTATTTCTTTCTTCCTGCTCGAGATTCTCTGTCGACCATAACTGCACTATAAAACAAATCGATCGTACCTTTGAATTCTATTTCAATCATTCCAATGCACAACAGATATATATTCGCTACCGCAATTGTAAAAATAAAACAAAAATCTTAAGATACATATATATATCTCATATATAGGTACATATACATACTTACACTTGATCAATCACTGAACCCATATCCACCACCTTTGCTATTCGCTTCAACTCGATAAACCAATAATTAAACACCAATATTCATTACCTTAGTCCTTTGTTGTTTTCATCTTCTGTTTTCCGAATAATTCGATAATCACCACAACAAACCCATACACTCGGTCTTCTTCCCTCCTCTCTAAACATCTCACTTTTCTCTTCTCTTTTCGGACGTGAGCAACCATGAACCACGCCACACCGCCACTACCACGAATCACCACCTACCATCGTGTTAAAGACCTTTGTCTTTCTCTCTAACCACCCATCACCATTGTAACACCCAAATGTTTCTGTTTCTATTTCTTTCGAACAAAAACTTGTACAAACCTACTGCTGTGTAATCTTTCCGATTTGAATTTTCAAAGCCACGACAAGAACCATTCGTTACATTTCTATTTCTTCGTTCGACAAGTTTTATTGAAAAGTAAGGATATATATATATATATATATATATATATATATATATATATATATATATATATATATATATATATATATATATATATACTTACCTCTTGTACGTTTACTCAAAAGAGAAGGTGGATCATTGAGATATTAAATGGAGCAAGGATAAAGAAGAAAGCTTTCAGAGCCACATGCACTCAACTTTTTTATTTTATTTTTTTTCTGCGAAAAAACAGAAAACTTCATAAAAATATGGAAACTTCAATAAAAATTGAAGCCCAAATAACGTACAACCAAAATCAACCGAGCTTAAAACAAAACTACAAACCAACCAAGCTCGAACCTAAACAAAAGATCTAATCAACAAAAAAGAAAAAATGACCACGATACAAAAGACAAGGAAGATCGAGATATAGAGGGTGACCAATCAAACGTAGGACGGACGATTAGCAACCATCTAAACGTCGACAACATTAAGCGTCTTTTATGAATTCACCGAACTTTTCCTTCTCGGCCCCTTGCACCCGACGTCTTCTTCTCGAACCCCTCCCTTTAGTCGTATTTGGGGGAGCCACATGTGATGAGGATGGATTGGCATCTACACTCTCGGACTCGGCAACCATATTGTTCATCATAGTTACAAAGGCGGCGAGTGGTTCATCCGATCTCGAAACATCAACAGAATTAACCAAATCAGTGGGCTTCAACAAAGAGATGTCGTTAGGTTTACCTAACTTTGAAGCAAC
Source organism: Rutidosis leptorrhynchoides (assembly GCF_046630445.1). Taxonomy (NCBI): domain Eukaryota; kingdom Viridiplantae; phylum Streptophyta; class Magnoliopsida; order Asterales; family Asteraceae; genus Rutidosis; species Rutidosis leptorrhynchoides. The sequence continues at coordinate 78,330,151 of NC_092341.1, read as the reverse complement.
CGTTTCAAAGTCAACTGGTGTGTTCTTAATACCCTCTTCCCTCGATTCCGAATCTGACTTACACAAACCTTTCGACCTCAAAACAGATGAAGAACCTTTTAACATAGTGGGAGGGATAACCTCATCACTATCAACCTCGAGAACATTATCCAAGTCTACAACCGGGGTACAAATTGGCAAAGATCAAACCAACAATTCTCTAAAGGGTGAGATCGAGCCCGCATGGGCAGTAGGGGCCGAATCGTTTTCCAAGGTAGAAGAAGCGTTGTGACCGGATCCAAGAACACGACTTTTACAAACATTAAAACAAATTTTCCCACAAAGACAATCGAAATTGTCAACCGAAATCGCTTTATCATTATACGCCAAACAAACGAATTCTACCTTGTGATCCAAACAAAATCTCCAAGCCCGTAAACATTTCTTCTCACAAGTCTTACCAATGCACAGAAACATCAAAATACCAACCGAAGGATTAAATGTGTGGAGCTAGTAAGTGTTAATTCCTTTTTGTTTGAGGCCGACACCCAAAAAGCAAATAAAGCAAGTGGAATGATTGAATAGAACATGCAATATCATATTCCTAATAGTTAACTAGTTGATTGATTAGGCGTAATTATAGGAGACAAAACCTTCCACTTACAACACTTTACTACAATTATATGCCTAATTACTTCCAAACAGCATCACCTTGGAGTTTTATCTGCCATTCAATCACGTTCACTACTACCATTCTGTTTAATTTTACCTCCTTCGATTTTCATTATTACTATTCGAAAACTGCACCATTGTTTCTGTTTATACATTCGCTAAACCACCACATCACCCTCATGAATTTTTTTCTGTAAACCGTAAACAAACAATACCATCCCTTATTATTTTGGGTTGTCAACTTGTAAAAGTAAGCAATGGTGAATCAATTAAATATCAAATTGGTAAGGCCCTTGTAGTTCCTAGTGTCGACAAAGACAGAAGTAAAGGAGGCTCTTTTCCATAATTTTTTTTATTTATTTGGAAGAATTAGCACTTTATATAATTATTAGATCAAGAAAGGGGCCATTGTTTCATTATCAAAAATAGACGAGTGGGAGACAGTTTTGTTGATTGTAGTTTCACTTTTACATTCAATAGAAAAAGATAATAATTGATAGTAATGGTGAATGATAAGGAATGATAGTGATAGTGATAGTGATATGTATTAAAAGGGATGATAATAATTCGATGAAGTTGACAGTGATGATTTTTGATCGTGAACACATGACGAGGGTATTATTGTTGATAAACGTTGATGATACGATGATGAGGGACCCGCGAATTTGTTTTAAGATGTGAACTGTTTTACTAGTTGGGTTTGTGAAACAATATGTTGGGCCGAAGGATTTAGGTATTTAAACGCTTGGGCATGTTTCAAGGAGTTGGGCTTCAAGAAATTAGATTGATAGACTAACAATGAGCCCAATATATATTAATAGGAAATCGGCCCTAGAATTTTGTTTACTGGACGACTGGTTACAGCGATCGGTTATTTTTAGATAACCATAGTAATAGTTATAATAAGATAAATAATGATGAAGATGATTATAATATAAATGATGATGATGAAGATGCAGTGGGTTTTGTAAGAAGAAGAAGATAGACGGATATAATGGTTAATAGAATTAAGTTACGAATTAGAACAGAAAAACGGGAATGGTGCAGTGGTCTTGGGTGTTTGTTTGAGAGCGAGAGGTCTCGAGTTCGAACTCGGTTTGCGACGTTTTATTTTTGGAAGAGGTTTTGAGGTTCGTGAATCCGAGGCCAACCCTACATTGTTTAGTTGTTCAATGTCGTCATATGTATTTTTACTACAAAATACAATACGGTGAGTTCAGTTGATTCCCTTTTACTCTTTACATTTTTGGGGCTGAGAATACATGCGTTACTTTTACAACTGCTTTATTAAATGCTTTTGAACTATATTTTAAACTGCGAATGCATGAAATTCTTTTATAAATGTTTGACGAGATAGACACAAACAAAACATTCCTCGAATGAATTATGTGGACGTGATAATTGCCACCATTGAATTATGTGGACGTGATAATTGCCACCATTGAAATTATGTGGACGTGATAATTGCCACAATTGATATGAATATTTTTCCCCTGATTATTGCTTGGTAACCTAAGAATTAGAATTTGGGTATGGCCCTAATTCACGCGAATCCTAAAGGTAGCTACCGGGTTTGACACCCCCACCCAGAATGTTCACTAGACGGAAGGGCTAGTGGGCGTGGTGTTTAGTACTTCGAGGTTTATATGATTATTATACAGACGAGATGTTCTATTTTGGGGATATTATTATGCGCATTATATTGTTAAGGTCGGTTACCAAGCCAAGCTATGAAAGCAATGAAAAGTGAATGTTATGTATCGAGAGAATGATTTTATACACAGGTTATGTGTATGATATTTTTGTGCACGAGATATGTGTACAGTTACGAAGATTTATGAAAGATGATTTCGTACACGAGAAAGGTGTACTGTATTTAAAAGATATCGCATGTACATTACAGGTGGGTATAGGATTCGGGCCCATTTGTACCATGCAGAATTTAAATCTTGTGGTCTATCAAAATGATGAATTTTATTGTTTTATGATAAACCTATGAACTCACCAACCTTTTGGTTGACACTTTAAAGCATGTTTATTCTCAGGTATGAAAGAAATCTTCCGCTATGCATTTACTCATTTTAGAGACATTACATGGAGTAGTTCAAGGCATATAGAGGTCCGTTCATCGCGATGGTACCATATGTTATTGTATTCGTTCGGAAGATTTTAGACGGGGTATGACATTCTTCGTGCTCCTGGTCATTCTTTGAGTAAATAAGTATGTCATCGATGAAAACAATGACAAAATTTTCAAGGTATGGTCCACACACTCGGTTTATGAGGTCCATGAACACAGCTGGTGCGTTAGTCAACCCAAACGGCATAACCATAAACTCGTAATGACCGTAACGCGTCCTAAAAGCAGTCTTTGGAATATCATCCTCCTTCACCCGCATTTGATGATACCCGGAACATAAATCAATCTTTGAATAAACCGATGAGCCTTGTAGTTGATCAAATAAGTCATCAATTCTCGGTAGTGGGTAGCGGTTCTTGATGGTAAGTTTGTTCAACTCTCGGTAGTCGATACACAACCTAAATGTACCATCCTTCTTCTTGACAAACAAAATAGGAGCTCCCCATGGTGATGTGCTTGGTCGAATGAAACCACGCTCTAAAAGTTCTTGTAACTGACTTTGTAATTCTTTCATTTCGCTGGGTGCGAGTCTGTATGGAGCACGAGCTATTGGTGCAGCTCCTGGTACAAGGTCTATTTGAAATTCAATCGATGTGGGGGTAATCCCGGTAATTCTTTCGGAAATACATCGGGAAATTCTCTTACGACGGAAACATCACTGATGTTCTTTTCTTCAGGTTTAACTTCCTCGATGTGTGCTAGAATGACGTAACAACATTTTCTTATTAGTTTTTGCGCCTTCATACTACTAATAAGATTTAATTTCGCGTTATTCTTTTCTCCGTACACCATTAAGAGTTTTCCTTTTTCCCGTACAATGCGAATTGCATTGTTGTAACATACGATCTCTGCTCTCACCTTTTTCAACCAGTCCATGGCAATTATCACATCAAAACTTCCTAACTCTACTGGTATCAAATCAATCTTAAATGTTTCACTAACCAGCTTAATTTCTCGATTCCGACATATATTATCTGCTGTAATTAATTTACCGTTTGCTAATTCGAGTAAAAATTTATTATCCAAAGGCGTCAGTGGACAAAGCACAAAAATCTCTACTCATATAGCTTCTATCCGCACCCGAATCAAATAAAACATAAGCAGATGTATTGTCAATAAGAAACGTACCCGTAATAAGCTCCGGGTCTTCCTGCGCTTCTGCCGCATTAATATTGAAAACTCTTCCTCGGCCTCGCCCATTAGTATTCCCTTGGTTTGGGCATTTTCTAATAATGTGGCCCGGTTTTCCACATTTATAACAAACTACGTCGGCATTATCTGTTCCGACCTTATTTGTTTCTTTATTTTTGTTGTTCTTTGGTCCGTAAACCTCACATTTTGCCACGCCGTGACCACTTCTCTTACACTTGGTGCAAACTGTTGTGCAAAACGCATTCGGATGGTACTCTGCACACCTGAAGCATGGTTGTTTCTGTTGTTTATTGTTATTGAGGTTGTTGTTGAGATTGTTATTGTTGTTGAAACGGTTGTTGTAGTTGTTGTTGTTGTTGGGACGTTTGTTGTAGTTATTGTTAGGATTGCGGTTATTGTTGCGATTGTTGTTGCGGTTGTGGTTGTAATTGTTATTGTTGTTGTACTGGTGACTCTTGTCACCGTTTTTCTCCCACTTCCTCTTGAGTTGTTTCGTGTTGGCTTCTTTAGCCACCTGTTCTTTAATTCTCCCCTCAATCTGATTTATGAGTTTATGAGCCATTCGAATTACCTTCTGTATGGAAGCGGGCTCGTGTGAACTCACATCTTCTTGAATCCTTACTGGTAACCCTTTTACAAACGCGTCGATCTTCTATTCTTTATCTTCGAACGCTCCCTGACACAATAGGCACAACTCTGTGAATCGTCGTTCATATGTGGTAATGTCGAATCCTTGTGTTCGTAACTCTCTAAGTTCTACCTTGAGCTTATTGACTTCGTTTCTAGGACGGTACTGCTCTTTCATCAATTGCTTGAATGCCGACCACGGTAGTGCGTAAGCAGCATTTTGTCCTACCTGTTCAAGATAGGTGTTCCACCACGTTAACGCAGTACCTGTGAAGGTATGCGTAGCATACTTAACTTTGTCCTCTTCAGTACACTTACTTATGGTAAACACCGATTCGACTTTCTCGGTCCACCGTTTCAATCCAATTGGTCCTTCGGTTCCATCAAATTCCAAAGGTTTGCAGGCAGTGAATTCTTTGTAGGAGCATCCTACACGATTTCTTGTGGAATTAGTTCCACTGCTAGATCCAGAGTTATTGTTATTTTGCATCGCAGCCTGTACTGCAGCTATGTTTGCTGCAAGGAAAACACAGAAATCTTCCTCGCTCATGTTCAAATTCTGACGAGTCGTCGGTGCAATTTCCTTCAAAAATAGCCCAAAAGAATTAAGTTAATCATATAGAATTTTAAGAGTAGTCAATAGTATTTCGTAGCACAGTATTAACTCATTTATAAAAGCTTTTTCTTCATATTAGCGTTTTACATTTTTAATTCGGGTAGTACCTACCCGTTAAGTTCATACTTAGTAGCTAATATACAATTCAACTACTACAATTCTATATGAAAAAACTGATTATAATAAAATTTCGCATTCAAATTTTTATACAATATTTTACAAACTTACAATACCGCTATTATACATATAGGATGAAATATAGCACATAATAACTTTGCTACTCGGCAGCTATAAAGGCAATTCTAGTTAATACGCAAGTTGTTCAGCAAAAGAAATAAAGACACGTAATTCATAAGTCCAGAAACAAGTCATGCATTCTGGTTTTACTAAGACGACTTCCCATCCTTGGTCTTGTGGAAAGTAACCGTTATGACCATTGGCTAGGCAGTATTGAAAGGACCCGTTCATATACATTATAAACGATTCACAATAGTTGATTACATCGCGAGGTATTTGACCTCTATATGATACATTTTACAAACATTGCATTCGTTTTTAAATGACAAACTTTCTTTACAACGAAAGTTGACGGCATGCACACCATTTCATAATACATCCAACTATAATTGGTTTAATAATAATCTTGATGAACTCAATGACTCGAATGCAACGTCTTTCAAAATATGCCATGAATGACTCCAAGTAATATCCTTAAAATGAGCTAATGCACAGCAGAAGATTTCTTTAATACCTGAGAATAAACATGCTTTAAAGTGTCAACCAAAAGGTTGGTGAGTTCATAGGTTTATCATAACAATCATTTCAATATATTAATAGACCACAAGATTTCCGTTTATAAATATATGTACACTCGCAAGTGTATAAAAGTATTCTATAAGTTGTAGGCACCCGGTAACAAGCCTTAACGTTCATGTTTTACCCTCTGAAGTACACCAGATCAGGTGTGTTTAAAATAACCTCGAAGTACTAAAGCATCCCATAGTCAGGATGGGTTTGTCAGGCCCAATAGATCTATCTTTAGGATTCACGCCTACCGTACATAGACAAGTAGTTTAATGTTACCAAGCTAAGGGTATATTTCTGGTTTAAACCCACGTAGAATTAGTTTTAGTACTTGTGCCTATTTCGTAAAACATTTATAAAAACAGCGCATGTATTCTCAGTCCCAAAAATATATATAAAAGGGAGCAAATGAAACTCACAATACTGTATTTCGTAGTAAAAATACATATAACGTCATTTAACAAGTGCAAGGTTGGCCTCGGATTCACGAACGTATCAATATTGAGATTCAATATTGCAGGAAAGTACGTAGATGCAACGGAGATGATAAACACTAGATTGACCTCACGAGTATACCCATGAACCATCTCCATCACCTCCATAGCTATAACCCATAATTTCCTTAGCTTCGACTCATTCAAAAAAAACTATTTTGAAATCACTCGGACAGCACTCCGTCGTAATATTTTATGTATACTAATAATATCTTGAAATAATACAGAGCAAATATATATATATATATATATATATATATATATATATATATATATATATATATATATATATATATATATATATATATATATATATATATATATATATATATATATATATATATATCGATTGAGAGAGTTTAGAGAAATATATTTTCAAGTTTCTATGAAATAATGAAACCTATTGAATTTTATTTATAATAGATTTTTGAATTATTAAAGTGAATTATTAAAGTATGAATTATTAAAGTGAATTATTAAAGTATGAATTATTAAAGTGAATTATTAAAGTATGAATTATTAAAGTGAATTATTAAAGTATGAATTATTAAAGTGAATTATTAAAGTATGAATTATTAAAGTGAATTATTAAAGTTAAAGTAAAGTAAAAGTAAAGTAAAGGTAAAGTTAAAGTATAGTAAAAGTATAAAAACTATATATGTATAATACGTGTATAAATATATATAATATTAATTTAAATCGTTATATATATTTAATGAAATAAAATATAAATATCGTTATATTTATTATACTGGTTAAGTAATGAGTTGTCAAAAGTGATTCTAGATATTTATAAAAGTTATATACGTTTTAATAATAAAGTTTTTTTTTTAAACTGAAAACGTCTTTGTACGTTTGAAAATAGATTAATAGAATATTATGGAAACCAATTCTCCACTAACTTTTGTCTAACTTTCGTAAATGACACTTTTTGTTTTTATTTATAAATAGCTTTACAAATTATTCTGAATATCGTTAAGAGGAATAGATTTTCTCAAATCATAGTGGACCTCTCAACAGAGACTTGTAATCATAATTCAATGTTTCTGATAATTCAATCATTTAATATTTTTTTTTTTAATTTCGTCGAAAATCATATTGAAACAAATACGTTCGTGTAAAGTATTATACGTTTAATACTTTATTAATATTCTCAAGTTATAATATATATATACATATACATATCTATCTATATATAACGGTTCGTGAATCGTCGGAATTTGGTCGAGGTTATAATGAATGTATGAACACAGTTTAAAATTCTTGAGATTTAACTTAACAAACTTTGCTTATCATGTCGGAATAATATAAAGATTAAAGTTTAAATTTGGTTGGAAATTTCCGGGTCGTCACAGTACCTACCCGTTAAAGAAATTTCGTCCTCGAAATTTGATAGAGGTCGTCATGACTAACAATGAGAATGTTATTATAACGATTACAGAGTTTTATCATATTCAAGAAGAATGGATAAAATAATTCGATTACTCGAAGCGTGTGAGTGAAGTTAACCTAAATGAATAAAATAAGATAATAGTGATTCGTCGTATCTTTTGACGTCATCACGATTGATCTCCGAAAAGAAAATCTTTGTAATCTATATTGGATTTGATTATTCGGCGATTAAAGAAATTATGATCCTCTTCGAATTAATGCGATAATCCATTTTGATTTCTCTGTCGGATATTTCACTATAAATCCACCTCATTTGTTTTCACAACTCACACCTTCTCAACTCATATTTTAAAGTATTTGTCAATATGCTTCATCCAGTGCTGATTCTTGATATACTCCTCACTTTCATATCTGTCGCTCTTCTTTTTCATCTGCCTCCGGAAGAATCTATTTACTTCTACTATACTCTTGGTTTTATAGTGTTTTTAGTTCTCCCGTGTCTTTATTTTGCTATATGCATTGATATATACGGTTTGTGTTTTCTGGGTTGTTGTTGGGTTTTATATCTTCCCTTATATTTCAAAGTCCTTGCTTCTTCTATAATCATTACCATCTACAGTTAATGTTCTCTTCTATTTGCGATGATTTATACTCCCAATTCTAGTTCGGAGCTTTGTCCTTTCGTTTCTTCTTCTTGCGATTAAGCACCGCTTGTAATGGTCCAGAATTCACAGATATAAATTTCGGAATGAACATTGTTAATGTTCTAGGAAGGAAATTGTAATGGCACGATCTTGACTTGTCAAATTACCAGAATACCCAGGAAAAGGCCGAATCATCAAGAAATATTTTCTTGATAATTAGAGATCAAAGAGAATACAAGAGTCGTGTAACATAGCACATGATGACGTTATGATCTGTGAATCATCATGTTCTATTTAGAAACTCAGCATGAATTACTGCAATATAATCACGTTGATCAAGTGTCATTATATTATACTAACTCATGCTTCAGCTCCCAACACTTCTTCAAGAATATTCTTATTTTAAACTCAAATGTTTCAGAATTTTGAAACTAAAATAGTTTCTTTTATGATATAATACAGATAGCGTGAAGAGGTAAATGATTTCAGATAAGAATAATTATAAAAATATCTTCAGAAGTATGGATGATATTTATAATGAAAGATACGATGATATCTTAGAATGTCTAATATCAGAGGATGGTGAAGGATATTGTCAGCAGGGGTTTGGAGTCAGGAGCAAGGTATTCGTTAATGACTTCAGCAAGTACTGAATCATTTAGATTCTTTAAAGGCAGGTTCAGCCTTTGTGATTTGTCCACAGCCTCCTTCATACTTTGCTCAATCCGTTTTCTAGTTTCAAACCTTCTCTTTTTCTGAGCTTTGCCAATATACTATCCTTTATCATCCAACTTTTTACTGTTAAGGTCGTTTACAGTTTTTGCTGCTTCATCAGCATTTTTCAAAATTTCGAGAACTGGTTCGCAGTTTAGGGTGTTTTTCAGAAATTTCTCATTCAAAGAATGTAAGTCTTGGAGGTAGACGTTGTGTGTATATGTAATTGTTGATGTAGACATGCTGCGAGGTTTCAAAATACTGATTGCTGATTCTCAATAATTGGTATGGCAATTCTTGTTGCAAGATGCGGATGAGTAAGAGATGGAGTTTCAATGAAAAAGTATAGTGACTTTTCGGAGAGGTTTAAGTCGAAGGTTAATGAAGTTGTTGATAAGTTTACTGCTAATGTGGTGAGATATGAAAGGTTCCCCAGTAAGATTGTGAAAGGGTAGCGTATCTATCGAAGTTATAATAAAATTAGTTTTACTGAAAAGTCGAAGTTGACTTGTTGGAGCTGTGACAAAACTGGCTACTTTGAAAAGAATCATAAGGTTATTTTTGCTAATAAATGCTAAAGAATTCAACGCGGGTACGTGTTAAACTATGACTTTGGGTTCGAGAGTTTTACAGGTGTATAACTGTGGGTAACATGTGGTTGGATCATCATCTCGATTGTTCCTTAGTTGAAGTGTCTTCAGGAATTTCGAAGGGTTTGAGCACATATTGTAATCGTTAATACATATGATGTTCTAACACAGTTTTGAAGTCAAAATATAGCTTTGAAAGATATAGGAATCTAAGAGTGATGGTTTTGTTATATCTCGAGTTGCATTCTGAGATTTCAAAAATCAGAATAGGTGATTCAATTTGAATGAGTATGGTTGTTTTGATTTCTTATAAAAGAAGGTATACTGTTGTGAAAATAGGGAGTATAGTTGATGATTTACTGAATTAGAATTGAAGAATGTAATATATAAATTGTGCATTTATATATCTCTCGGGTATTACCTACCCGTTAAAAAAAATGTCTCAAATAATATTTTGAACAAGAATTTTTCATTACAGTCTTTATGAAAATATATGTATGTATATTTTCTTCAGATGTAATACAGATTTAATGAGTTAATATCATATTAAGCTCATTTGATTTTCGGCTTGGATTAGTAAAGAATAATCTCTAAAACATTAGAGATTACATAATCTTCGCGGAGTATTTCGCTAATGTAATCAATACTTCAATATTTATTCTTATAGATATTTCCTTAGTGAATTATGCTGATGCTCGTAGAACTCTTGCTAACTTCACAAGATACGAATGTTGTTTTCTAGTAAGTTTCGAGTACATTGAAGATGAAAGTGTAAAATCAAACATGTTATTGAATGATACACTTGGTTTATTATGAAACCGAATTCATTTAATTGAATCAAAGATTGTAGTTACGATGGTTAGGTTGTTAACGAAGGATGTACATCATAGCATATTAGTAATATGAATTTAACTGAGTAGTATCTACCCTTTTTCAATTCATATTCAATAGCTTAGGAAAAAAGATTTTTATAGTTTCAGCATTCATATATATAAAATATATATATAATTTCTTCAGAAGAATGAGTTAATACTTCATAACTCGTTGATACAAAATACTCGTTGTTGATCAATGATGACGTCCACGGTGATTCTTGAACTGACGGAACTTGTGATGTTATAGGTGCTGCTAGTGCTGATGATGCTGACAGTACTGACGGTGATGGTGGTGCTGACGATATTGTTGATGATACTGCCAATAACTGCTGGTGATGCTGCTGAAGCTTGTGGTATTGAGGCTTGCGATGTGGATGTTACTGGCGGTATTGGTTATGCTGCTGGTGCTGCTGATGGTGTTTGTAATCCTTGCACCATGTGTTCCAAAGCCACTACTCGGGCGCGAAGTTCGTTAATTTCTGCTAGTACACCAGGATGATTGGCGGTTGGAACGAGCGGATGAATAAGATTTGCAATATGGGATAGTATATAATCATAACGAGATACTCTAGCAATGAGTGAGAAAATGGTGTCTCGAACAGGTTCGCCGGTAAGTGCTTCAGGTTCATTGCCAAGAGGGCAATGTGGTGGATGGAAGGGATCACCTTTTTCTTGTCTCCAATGATTAAGGAGGCTACGAACCCATCCCTAATTCATCCAGAATAGATGATGACTAATTGGTTGATCCATTCCGGTCACACTGCTTTCGGAACTTGAGTGGGATTCCATTTCGGAATCTGAGGGACTTGAACTAATGACGAATTCCATTTCGTACGATTGAATAAAGAATTTTTCGATATGAAATGATTTTCCGGCTATCGGGTGGTATTCTAATTATATAGAGCAAAAGGTTTCGTAGATTACGGAGGAATTTACGGAATATGTTAGGCAAAGTTTACAGTAACATATACGCTAAGATATGAATTAGCAGATACGCTAAGATATGAATTTTGCCTATACACTATTCATGCAATCAATACAATAAGATGTGTCTAGACTAAGAATGATAAGCAGGTAATTTCCGACAAAAATGATGAGCAAAACTTTTCACATGCAGACACGGTCGAAGTCCAGACTCGCTAATGCATCCTAACGACTATCAGTTAGATACACTAATGCAGACCTGGTTCGCTAAGACCACCGCTCTGATACCAACTGAAAGGACCCGTTCATATACATTATAAACGATTCACAATAGTTGATTACATCGCGAGGTATTTGACCTCTATATGATACATTTTACAAACATTGCATTCGTTTTTAAAAGACAAACTTTCTTTACAACGAAAGTTGACGGCATGCACACCATTTCATAATACATCCCACTATAATTGGTTTAATAATAATCTTGATGAACTCAATGACTCGAATGCAACGTCTTTCAAAATATGCCATGAATGACTCCAAGTAATATCCTTAAAATGAGCTAATGCACAGCGGAAGAGTTCTTTAATACCTGAGAATAAACATGCTTTAAAGTGTCAACCAAAAGGTTGGTAAGTTCATAGGTTTATCATAACAATCATTTCAATATATTAATAGACCACAAGATTTCCGTTTATAAATATATGTACACTCGCAAGTGTATAAAAGTATTCTATAAGTTGTAGGCACCCGGTAACAAGCCTTAACGTTCATGTTTTACCCTCTGAAGTACACCAGATCAGGTGTGTTTAAAATAACCTCGAAGTACTAAAGCATCTCATAGTCAGGATGGGATTTGTCAGGCCCAATAGATCTATCTTTAGGATTCGTGCCTACCGTACATAGACAAGTAGTTTAATGTTACCAAGCTAAGGGTATATTTCCGGTTTAAACCCACGTAGAATTAGTTTTAGTACTTGTGCCTATTTCGTAAAACATTTATAAAAACAGCGCATGTATTCTCAGTCCCAAAAATATATATAAAAGGGAGCAAATGAAACTCACAATATTGTATTTCGTAGTAAAAATACATATAACGTCATTTAACAAGTGCAAGGTTGGCCTCGGATTCACGAACGTATCAATATTGAGATTCAATATTGCAGGAAAGTACGTAGATGCAACGAAGATGATAAACACTAGATTGACCTCACGAGCATACCCATGAACCATACCCATCACCTCCATAGCTATAACCCATAATTTCCTTAGCTTCGACTCATTCAAAAAAAAAACTATTTTGAAATCACTCGGACAGCACTCCGTCGTAATATTTTATGTATACTAATAATATCTTGAAATAATACAGAGCAAATATATATATATATATATATATATATATATATATATATATATATATATATATATATATATATATATATATATATATATATATATATATATATAAATCGATTGAGAGAGTTTAGAGAAATATATTTTCAAGTTTCTATGAAATAATGAAACCCATTGAATTTTATTTATAATATATTTTTGAATTATTAAAGTGAATTATTAAAGTATGAATTATTAAAGTGAATTATTAAAGTATGAATTATTAAAGTGAATTATTAAAGTATGAATTATTAAAGTGAATTATTAAATTATGAATTATTAAAGTGAATTATTAAAGTATGAATTATTAAAGTGAATTATTAAAGTTAAAGTAAAGGTAAAGTTAAAGTATAGTAAAAGTATAAAAACTATGTATGTATAATACGCGTATAAATATATATAATATTAATTTAAATCGTTATATATATTTAATGAAATAAAATATAAATATCGTTATATTTATTATACTGGTTAAGTAATGAGTTGTCAAAAGTGATTCTAGATATTTATAAAAGTTATATACGTTTTAATAATAAAGTTTTTTTTTAAATTTGTCATGTCGGAATAATATAAAGATTAAAGTTTAAATTTGGTTGGAAATTTTCGGGTCGTCACAAGTATGTTGTAATGTCGTCAAAAGGACGAGGGTTTCGTAATGTCCAACAGCCCCGTAATAATCTAAAAACCTTGTTTCTCACCCCAACTACTGAATCCGTCACTTGTGGGAAGGTTTTATTTAAAAGTTGTAATCCGATATTCTTTTTCTCACTTTGGTAAGAAGCGAATATCACTAACCCGTAAGTATAACATGCTTCTTTATGTTGCATGTTAGAAGCTCTTTCTAACTCACGAAATCCTATGTTGGGATATGTTGAGTCAAAATAGGTTCTTAACCCGTAGCGTAAAATCGCATTTGGGTTCCCTGCATTTAAGGCTTTAAAGAAAACACTGCGTAACTTACTGTCTCACCAATGTGATATACCCACCTATCAAAGGAAAGCCTTTTATAAACTAAGGCATTTCTGGAAAGTCTTTCAAATGTTTGACAAGTTAATTTCGCCATAACTAAATGTGCTGATGAATTCTGACCGACTCTAGACAATATTTCCTCAATCATATCCTCTGGTAGGTCTTCTAAAATATTCAGTTTTCTACCCTTAACGTCCATTTTATTTTTATACTGTAAAATAGATAAGGATTAGATTCGAAAAAGATAATTAACAAACAATACAAGCAATTTTTACATAGAACATAAAAGTACAAGCACACTACAATACATATAATACACAACATGATTACAACCCTCTAATCCGAATCACTGGTTTCATCTTCTTCGGACTTGGTTCATTTTCATAATTTTCTAGGGATATATGGTGTTCCTCTAATACGAGCCGTCGTTTTCCACAATGGTTTAGAAAAACCTGGTGGTTTAGAGGTTCCCGGGTTATTGTTACATTTTAGGAAATACGGACGTTGCTGATACATATAAAGTTCATCGGGGTTGGAATCAGGTTTCTCTATTTTTATACCTTTTCCCTTATTATTTTCTTTTGCTTTATTAAATTGGGTCGAGGTAATTTTGTAAGACCCAAATATTTATTGTACATAATGTATTTATGGTGTACGATGCGTGTATGAAGTGTACGTGTTGCTTGCTCGAACGTCGAAGGAAACTGGACGTTGTCTGAAGTGACAAGGTGTGTACGTATCTTTTCAACCCCAAATAAATTTGTGTTGATGTTTCAAAGCCTTACCATTGGAAAGGAAATCTTATTACGTTTCCAACGATATTTGATTCATCGAAAACGGAGTTACGGACGAAAAGTTATGGCCAAAATAAGTTGCTGAAACCTGTTTTGGGCTCGACCACAATTTCCAGTTGTTTGGAGCGGCGCTCCAACTTTTGGCGCGGCGCGCCGATTGCTGCTGAGGCAATTTTCAGCCTTTTTAAAAGGTTTAAATGAGGGGTACTTTGGTCTTTTCATTTAGGGTCGGTTTAGGGTCACCAAAACTGATCTATTACTCCATTGGAGCTCATTTCTCACCCACACAAACACTCTCATCAAACCCTAGTGAGAGAAACCCACTTTTAGTAAGAGAGAGCTTGATTTGGAGAAGAAGCAGTTGGATTCTCACCAAAGCTCGGGTTTTAAAGTTGCTCTACTCGTCAACGACATCATTTTGGTGGTATTGGTTAGTTCAAACTCCGAATTACATTGTCTGATTTGATATTCAAGTTAGGGTTTGAGTTTGATTTGTAATGAAACCCTCTTAGATGATGAAATGGGTTTATGGTTACTAGTTATTCTTGTCACTTGCCGGGTTTTGGGTTGGTTGACGATTTGGCCTTGATTAGGCGTTAATCTTGAGTTTAATCACTAGGTTTAGTAATTATGGAAGTGTTGGAACCACTTTAGGTGAATTTGGGTTGACTAATTTTGACTAGAGTCAAAATTAGGGTTTGGTGATGATTATGACCCAATTGTCGATTTAATAAGGTTTATAAACTTAAAATGGATTAAGTTGAAGTATAAAACCGAGTTAAATATGTTTTGGTGTCAAAACTCGCTAATGGCGCGATGTTGACTCCTTTGGGTCAAAATTAGGGTTTAAATGTCTTTATGGGCAAGATAGGTGTTTAACACCTATGATTGAGTTTAATTGGCGTATTAGGACCATTCTCACTTGTGTTAGTGATTATTGGTTAATTTTGGACGCGGTTTGTACTTGGAAGTGCATTTGGGTCAAAATTGCACTAGTTGTCGATTTAGGTTGATTTGTAAATCCACCCTAATTGTGTTGTTGTAATTGTTGTTAATGGAATAGGTATGTTCCATTGGCGTGTTGCGGATTATTCGGTTACATTCATCGAGGCGTTTAAGGTGAGTGTAAATTTACTATGCACATGTGTATGTGTAAGATGGGTGCGTGCGTGTAGGGTGACCCTTGTTCGGGTTTACTCTATGTTCGTGTGGAAGAATGAACCTTGTGCTTCGGGTCCATGTGATACGCTTATGCGTTGTGGGTCTTTACCCTTGGTATTGTGAATTGGCTAGCGTTTTGGATAACTCTTTTGGAGATGGGTTGCTAGCATTTGTTGTTGAGGAAATGAATCTCGGTTAGTGCGGATTCATGATGACTCGGGTTGTTTCGGTCATCTTGGTGATGAGGTGGTGAATTTTGGGTTGTGCGAATTCACTAAGGCTCGGGTAGTTCGGCCAACCTCGGTTGTAGAAGTGGTGAAGGAAGTGAATCTTGGGTAGTGCGAATTCACTAAGGCTCGGGTAGTTCAGCCAACCTTCAGGTGGTTTGGGTTAAGGGGTTAACCTTATCGTTATTGCTTGATTATATTTGTTATATACGCGTATATACTTATTGTTGTGTTGTAGCTAATTGTGTGCTGTTAGCTTGGTGATTACGTAGTGTGTAGCTACTTTGTGTAATGTGCTCTTTGTAGTTTGTTTACCATGCGGAGACGTTATGTGCTATTTTGATGCTTGGTGATGCGTAGCCATTTTATGCATATGTATGTGTATAGTATCTTTACATTCACTAAGCGTTAGCTTACCCTCTCGTTGTTTACATTTTTATAGATTGCATGGAGACGATGGATCGGGTAAGCGTGGGGACTAGTGGACTTGCGTAGTTTGCTTTAGAGGATGTGCTTTTGGATCGTTTAGGATTGGGTAGCGTATCCCCAATCGCCATGCTCGGCTTTATTTTGTATTAAAAGTCATATGGTCGAAGTTCGTACTTTATACTTAAAGGGTTAATTTGGGCATATGTGGGCCCGGTGTCGTAAGACCCTTTTTATTAATGGAACGTGTTAATTTTAACTATTGTAATATGTTGTGAAAACCGTTTGGTCTAAATGTGTCGGGAAGTGATCAAACATTTTCGCATTTGGGACTTTTTGGGACAGCAGCCTGTCCAGGCTATTCTGCGCGCCGCGCAGAAAGGTGGCGCGCCGTGCCATGTGCTGTACCAGCAAAATATTTGTTTTTATTCCGCGTTATTGGTTGGTTAACGGGTTGGGTTGTTACAAGTGGTATCAGAGCATGGTCTAAGGGATTTAGGTGACTTGAGATAGGTGCCTAGACTTAGACTTTTGTGTGTGCTTAATTGTTGCGGGACTTGTAGGATTACGGGTCGAAATAGGTTATAGTTAGTACCTTGTTTATAGATGGACTAACGTTTATATTAATATGTGGATATTATTAATATGTGATTGCGTTGTGTTTTGTTTATGTTTGCGTTTGCATATATCATCGAGCGAGACGGTCGTTGTACTAACGAACTGATACGGCGTGTATGCGTAATAAGGACTTGCAAACCTTATTACGGGTGCAAATCGTGTCTAGCAAGTGATGTACGAAGAGTGTTTAGCACGATGGGGTGGTGTTGTGTGTGTGCTTTATACGTTCGTGATCTAATCGCTTTGCATTCCTTAGAATGGCGACGGGAAACGGGATCGAGACGAACGATGTGGAATTTAACGCTAGAGTTGCGGCCGCCGTTGCGGAGCAAGTGGGTGCGTTACGAGAAGAAATGGATAGGAAGTATTCCAAATTTCGGGGTAGTAGTGAAATGGAGCGTTGTCTTAAGAGCTTCATGAGGACTAAACCCCCGATGTATGACGGGAAACCGGATCCTTTGATAAGCACAACTTGGATTTCGGATGTCGAAGGGTGTTTTCGTACTATTGAATGCCCTCCCGAGAAGAGGACAAGACTCGCGACTAGTTTGTTGCGGGGTAGGGCAAGGGATTGGTTGGATGGTAAGATTGATCTTGTCAGTGGCGAAACGTTTATGACCTTATCGTGGGACGAATTTAAGGAGGAATTCTTCGAGGAGTTCCGAACTTCAGCCGATTTGTGGGAGTTGCGTAATGAGTTGCAAAATTTGCGACAAGGATCTATGGATTTGAATACTCTCAAGACGACCTTTATGGTGAAGGCTCATTTTTGCCCGGAGTATTTGGGGAATGATCGTTTGTTGATGGGGGATTTCTATCGGACATTAAATGATGACTTGAAGAATAAGATTAGCCGGGGTCAAGCGAAATCGTTTGCGGAGTTATTTGCCTTGGCTAGAGGTTTCGAGTCTTATTCGCGATTGAAGGTTGGTGAACCTTCAAGTGAGAGAAGGGTTGTTTCTTGTGGTGCTCCAAGTAAGAAAACTAAGGGCGCGAGTGCGAGTATGGGTAACGTGGAGAAAGGTTCGACGAGTTCTCATGCGCCTAGATGTTTCAATTGTGGTGTTAGGGGCCACAAGTTACGGGAATGCACAATGCCGAGAAGTAATGACGGAATGTGCTACTATTGTCATAAAGAGGGACATCGCAAGCCGGATTGTCCCGAGTTGGCGGCGGCGAATGCCGCAAGGAGACGTTGAGGTACGATTCGTTTTAATAGATACGTCCTTTAATTATTTATTTTGTGCCGATGAGTTTGAGTTGTTAAATGCCTTGTGTTGTGCATATTGTTGTTATGGGTGACGTTCCTAATGGAAGTACCCTATGGTGATGTTTTGATTATCGGGCGAAGGGCGTAAGACTTGGTGCAACCAAGCATTCCTTAGTATTGGGAATTGTTTCTACCAAGCCAAGTGTGTGGGCTTCGGTGTTCGGATTTTAGAGCGTGTCGCTCTCATGTTAAAGTTGATGAACCATGAGGTTCGTCGAGTGGGATGAAACCCGAGAGATCGAGTGTTGGATCTCGATGTATGTTGGTAAAGGAGTCTACGTGACGCGACATTAGGTGCCTCTTTCATACCTACTAGCGTGGTGTTCGACTCCGATTGTGTTGTGGTTACATTGTACTTAGGGTACCGAGATGAAACCCTTAAGTACATGAGTGACTAGGTGAAGTTGACAAGCTATAGCAATTGGATGATTGCGAGAGTGTAGTTGTGTAATTTGTGGTACACTTTTCGTTTGAAGTGTTTAAGGATAGGTGAAAATCCTTCGTATGCTCAAGGTTGGAGCAAGGAATGGTGATGGGTCGTGTGAACCCAATTGTTGGTAAAGTCTACCTTTGGTAGCATTATACAGTTGTTCGAGTTGTGACATTGGAACGTAGTTCCAAGTGGGGGAGTTACACTCCCGTACGAGGAAGTTTTAGTGTGAGATTTCGGATGATGCTTTTGGTAGATCCGGAAAATGTTGTCGAGACCTGGTTTTGGTCGATTTGTGGTAGATTACAATTTCGGATAACTGTACTTATGGTTTGGATTTGAATTATCACCGAGGTGGTAATGTGGTAAATCTCGTTGAGAGATAATGGACGTGTTTGGTGAGCAAGGTGAAATCCTTCGGTTAAAGGAGGTGTGTGTCAGATTCTCTTCTAGAGAATTATTGTTTTGTGTCTATGTTTGATATAGGTGGTTCTTGCTCGAGTGTGTGAATGGTTAGTGGTATCCGTTAGGATTCACTATGGCGTAGCAGAGCGCGATGTTACGCTACTCGTTGTTCGAGGCCAAAAGGGCGTTGATTGATGAAGCATGACCTTCGGGGTCCGCTGACTTCATCATGGTAGTACGTGATTGGTGGAGCATGACTTTCGGGGTCCGCTGACTTCATCATGAGCGAGGTGTTATATCTGTGAAGCATGACTTTCGGAGTCCGCTGACTTCATCCGGTATTGAGATTGGTGAAGCATGACCTTTCGGGTCCGCTGACTTCATCATGGTTGTTGATTGGTGAAGCATGATCTTCTGGTCCACTGACTTCATCAAGGGAGTAGTGTTATGTCGGTATGGTGTAACATTATCGGGAAATGCGAGTACCGGTGGGAAATGCGAGTACCATTCCTGAGTTGTGTTGTGGGACGTGAATATCGGGTTGTTCGTATTCACAATATTTCGGGTAGTACGATTGTCCCTGTTGGTTGGACTCATAGTTTGAGGTAGTGAATGTCGGGTAGTTCGGATTCACTAAGGCTCGGGTTGTACGGCCATCCTCGGTTATACTATGTGGCGTTGGTGGTGAATATCGGGTTGTGCGTATTCACGATGACTCGGGTTGTGCGGTCATTTTGTTGTGAGATATATGGATTGGGTAGGTGAATTTCGGGTTGTGCGAATTCACTAAGGTTCGGGTTGTTTCGACCATCCTCCATATGTGTTCAGGCTCGGGTTGTTTCGACCATGTTGAGTTGTGATCTATTGGTTGTTTTATGCACCAATGGTGGGGTCGTAAGGACCATGTTGTGCGAACTATCGGTTGATTTATACACCGATGGTGGGGTCGTGAGAACCATGTTGTAGGATTAGTGATGCGATAGCCGTGCTTCGCTCACATGTTGTTACAGGTGTGACGAATTGTCGATGTTGGTACACCTTTGGTTTAGCATTGCCATAGTCGCTTTAGGCGCTATCGGTTTTAACCGTTTGTTATGATGTTACGGTAGTTGCGTATGGGTCGTATTGCGCACTACAAGGGATGTTTAGTGATTGGTGTTATCCGTAAGGATTCATGTGGTTCGATCCTCAAGGTTTGTATTGTTGACTTTAGGTTGAGACATGGTCGCTTTTAGCGTTGTCCTTGGTAAAGTACGATAAGGAATTGATATCTCGGTACGAGATTGGTTGAGTTTTTCCCGATATGGGGAAAAGAGCAGGTTTTAGTGCTCGGATAGTGGTTTTGATAAATCGCGGGTGACGATTTTAGTTGTTAAAGGTGATTCATTGAGAAGAATTGTCTAGGAAAGTTCAGATTGGAACTTAGGATTGAGGGCCGTTGAGTAGTTCCGGATTGGTTAAGTGGAGAAGATCACGAGGACGTGATCGAGTTTAAGTGGGGGAGAGTTGTAAGACTCAAATATTTATTGTACATAATGTATTTATGGTGTACGATGCGTGTATGAAGTGTACATGTTGCTTGCTCGAACGTCGAAGGAAACTGGACGTTGTCTGAAGTGACAAGGTGTGTACGTATCTTTTCAACCCCAAATAAATTTGTGTTGATGTTTCAAAGCCTTACCATTGGAAAGGAAATCTTATTACGTTTCCAACGATATTTGATTCATCGAAAACGGAGTTACGGTCAAAAAGTTATGGCCAAAACAAGTTGTTGAAACCTGTTTTGGGCTCGACCACAATTTCCAGTTGTTTGGAGCGGCGCTCCACCTTTTGGCGCGGCGCGCCGATTGCTGCTGAGGCAATTTTCAGCCTTTTTAAAAGGTTTAAATGAGGGGTACTTTGGTCTTTTCATTTAGGGTCGGTTTAGGGTCACCAAAACTGATCTAGAACTCCATTGGAGCTCATTTCTCACCCACACAAACACTCTCATCAAACCCTAGTGAGAGAAACCCACTTTTAGTGAGAGAGAGCTTGATTTGGAGAAGAAGGAGTTGGTTTCTCACCAAAGCTCGGGTTTTAAAGTTGCTCTACTCGTCAACGGCATCATTTTGGTGGTATTGGTAAGTTCAAACTCCGAATTACATTGTTTGATTTGATATTCAAGTTAGGGTTTGAGTTTGATTTGTAATGAAACCGTCTTAGATGATGAAATGGGTTTATGGTGACTAGTTATTCTTGTCACTTGGCGAGTTTTGGGTTGGTTGACGATTTGGCCTTGATTAGGCTTTAATCTTGAGTTTAATCACTAGGTTTAGTGATTATGGAAGTGTTGGAACCACTTTAGGTGAATTTGGGTTGACTAATTTTGACTAGAGTCAAAATTAGGGTTTGGTGATGATTATGACCCAATTGTCGATTTAATAAGGTTTATAAACTTAAAATGGATTAAGTTGAAGTATAAAACCGAGTTAAATATGTTTTGGTGTCAAAACTCGCTAATGGCGCGATGTTGACTCCTTTGGGTCAAAATTAGGGTTTAAGTGTCTTTATGGGCAAGATAGGTGTTTAACACCTATGATTGGGTTTAATTGGCATATTAGGACCATTCTCACTTGTGTTAGTGATTATTGGTTAATTTTGGACGCGGTTTGTACTTGGAAGTGCATTTGAGTCAAAATTGCACTAGTTGTCGATTTGTAAATCCACCCTAATTGTGTTGTTGTAATTGTTGTTAATGGAATAGGTACGTTCCATTGGCGTGTTGCGGATTATTCGGTTGCATTCATCGAGGCGTTTAAGGTGAGTGTAAATTTACTATGCACATGTGTATGTGTAAGATGGGTGCGTGCGTGTAGGGTGACCCTTGTTCGGGTTTACTCTATGTTCGTGTGGAAGAATGAACCTTGTGCTTAGGGTCCATGTGATACGCTTATGCGTTGTGGGTCTTTACCTTTGGTATTGTGAATTGGCTAGCGTTTTGGATAACCCTTTTGGAGATGGGTTGATAGCATTTGTTGTTGAGGAAATGAATCTCGGTTAGTGCGGATTCATGATGAGTCGGGTTGTTTCGGTCATCTTGGTGATGAGGTGGTGAATTTCGGGTTGTGCGAATTCACTAAGGCTAGGGTAGTTCGGCCAACCTCAGTTGTAGAAGTGGTGAAGGAAGTGAATCTTGGGTAGTGCGAATTCACTAAGGCTCGGGTAGTTCGGCCAACCTTCAGGTGGTTTGGGTTAAGGGGTTAACCTTATCGTTATTGTTTGATTATATTTGTTATATACGCGTATATACTTATTGTTGTGTTGTAGCTAATTGTGTGCTGTTAGCTTAGCGATTACGTAGCGTGTAGCTACTTTGTGTAATGTGCTCTTTGTAGTTTGTTTACCATGCGGAGACGGTATGTGCTATTTTGATGCTTGGTGATGCGTAGCCATTTTATGCATATGTATGTGTATAGTATCTTTACATTCACTAAGCGTTAGCTTACCCTCTCGTTGTTTACATTTTTATAGATTGCATGGAGACGATGGATCGGGTAAGCGTGGGGACTAGTGGACTTGCGTAGTTTGCTTTAGAGGATGTGCTTTTGGATCCTTTAGGATTAGGTAGTGTATCCCCAATCGCCATGCTCGGCTTTATATTGTATTAAAAGTCATATGGTCGAAGTTCGTACTTTGTACTTAAAGGGTTAATTTGGGCATATGTGGGCCCGGTGTCGTAAGACCCTTTTTATTAATGGAACGTGTTAATTTTAACTATTGTAATATGTTGTGAAAACCGTTTGGTCTAAATGTGTCGGGAAGTGATCAAACATTTTTGCATTTGGGACTTTTTGGGACAGCAGCCTGTCCAGGCTATTCTGCGCGCCGCGCAGAAAGGTGGCGCGCCGGCCATGTGCTGTACCAGCAAAATATTTTTTTTTATTCCGCGTTATTGGTTGGTTAACGGGTTGGGTTGTTACAAATTTCTATAACATCATCGGAATCCTCATCGGGATCCGATTCATCGGAAAATTGGTAATCTTCCCAATATTTTGCTTCCTTGGCGGAAACACTATTGACCATTTTTGACTTTGGTCCGTTGGTTGAGGATTTTCTTTTATTTAATCGATTTACTGTAGGTATCAATATTTCTTCCTCTGAAACCTCTTCTTCTTCCGATTCTTCCTCTTCCGGTTCCTCCTCTTCCGGTTCCTCTTCTTCCGGTTCCTCCTCTTCCGGTTCCTCTTCGGGAATTTGTGAATCTTCCCAAAGTATATTCGACTCTTCATTATTATTAGGTGAGTCGATGGGATTTGTACTAGAGGTAGACATCTATCACACAATATCAAACACGTTAAGTGATTAATATATCACATAATATTTACGTGTTAATAATATATAGTTTCCAATAAAAAATGTTAAGCAATCGTTTTTGAAGAAAAACACGGTCGAAGTCCAGACTCACTAATGCATTCTAACAAACTCGGTAAGACACACTAATGCAAAAATTCTGGTTCTCTAAGACTAACGCTCGGATACCAACTGAAATGTCCCGTTCATATTGATTATAAACGTTCCATATTAATTGATTTCGTTGCGAGGTTTTGACCTCTATATGAGACGTTTTTCAAAGACTGCATTCGTTTTTAAAACAAACCATAACCTTTATTTTATCGACAAGGTTAAAAAGTCACCACCTAGATTATCCAGAAATGATAATCTAAAATATCACACTTACACACTACCAATACATATTGGTTTACAATATTAATATGTTACAACAAAGTAAATCTCGAATGCAGTTTTAAACAATATTATACAAGCATGCTGACACCAAATCTTGTCCATATTTTAGCATGCAACAGCGGAAGCTCTTAATAATCACCTGAGAATAAACATACTTTAAACGTCAACAAAAAAATGTTGGTGAGTTACATGTTTAACCTATATATTTATCAAATCGTAATAATAGACCACAAGATTTCATATTTCAATATACATCCCATACATAGAGATAAAAATCATTCATATGGTGAACACCTGGTAACCGACCTTAATAAGATGCATATAGAATATCCCCTATCATTCCGGGACTCCCTTCGGACATGATGAATTCGAAGTACTAAAGCATCCGGTACTTTGGATGGGGCTCGTTGGGCCCAATAGATCTATCTTTAGGATTCGCGTCAATTAGGGTGTCTGTTCCCTAATTCTTAGATTACCAGACTAAAAAGGGGCATATTCGGTGTAATAATCTAGCCATAGAATGTAGTTTCATTTACTTGTGTCTATTTTGTAAAACATTTATAAAACTGCATGTATTCTCATCCCAAAATATTAGATTTTAAAAGTGGGACTATAACTCACTTTCACAGATTTTTACTTCGTCGGGAAGTAAGACTTGGCCACTGGTCGATTCACGAACCTATAACAAATATGTACATATATATCAAAGTATGTTCAAAATATATTTACAACATTTTTAATACATTTTAATGTTTTAATTTTATTAAGTCAGCTGTCCTCGTTAGTAACCTACAACTAGTTGTCCACAGTTAGATGTACAGAAAAATAAAGCAATATATATTATCTCGAATCAATCCACGACCTCGTGTATACAAGCCTCAGACTAGATCACAACTCAAAGTATATATAATATTTTGGAATCAACCTCAACCCTGTATAGCTAACTCCAACATTACTGCATATAGAGTGTCTATGGTTGTTCCGAAATATATATATATATATATGGGTCGATATGATATGTCAAAACATTGTATTCGTGTCTATGGTATCCCAAGATTACATAATATATTAGAATACATGTATAATACAATACGAGTTAGCCAGGATATGATTAATATAGATTTGTTACCAATTTTCACGTAGCTACAACAAGAAAAATTATCCAATCTTGTTTTACCCATAACTTCTTCGTTTTAAATCCGTTTTGAGTGATTCAAGTTGCTATGGTTTCATATTGAACTTAAGTTTATGAATCTAAACATAAAAATTATAATTTTATAGTTGGAAATACAGATTACAAGTCATTTTTGTAAAGGTAGTCATTTCAGTCGAAAGAACGACGTCTAGATGACCATTTTGGAAAACATACTTCCACTTTGAGTTTAACCATGATTTTTGGATATAGTTTCATGTTCATAATAAAAATCATTTTTCCAGAAGAACAACTTTTAAATCAAAGTTTATCATAGTTTTTAATTAACTAACCCAAAACAGCCCGCGGTGTTACTACGACGGCGTCTATCCGGTTTTACGGTGTTTTTCGTGTTTTTAGGTTTTAAATCATTAAGTTAGCATATCATATAGATATAGAACATGTGTATAGTTGATTTTAATAGTCAAGTTAGAAGGATTAACTTTGTTTGCGAACAAGTTTAGAATTAACTAAACTATGTTCTAGTGATTACATGTTCAAATCTTCGAATAAGATAGTTATACATATATGAATCGAATGATGTTATGAACATTATTACTACCTCAAGTTTAGTAGGTAAACCTACTGGAAATGATGAAAAAATAACTTGATCTTCAAAGGATCTTTGATGGCTTGGAAGTTCTTGAAATAGAATCATGACACAAAAACAAGTTCAAGTAAGATTATTACTCGAATTAAGATAGTTATAGTTATAGAAATTGAATCAAAGCTTGAATATGATTATTACCTTGATTTATAAAGATAACCCACTGTAAATAACAATGGTTTCTTGATCTTAGATGATTGCTTGGAATGAATTAGGAAACTTAGAAGTAAACTTGTAAACTTGGAAGTGTTCTTGATGTGTTCTTGAGTAATTGTTTTTATGATGATTATAGGTAATAACCAAAGCTTGTATTTGATGATTTTTGCTGGAAAAATAGTAACTTAGACGGTCATGGAAGAGTGTGTGTGTTTTGAGAGAGAATTGGAAAGAAAAGTGGAAGTAAAATGGAGTAGGTGGTGAGTGGTGAAGGTGAGTGGGGTTAAAAGGAGTTCTTGTTTTTGTTTCCTTGCTTATAAGTTGTGTTAGTTGTCTAATTGTTGGTTCCACATGTTTGTTGACTATCTAGGGCTGCTAAGAGCTGAATTATTATGTGTATATACCAATAGTATATACGTCTAGGAGCTGGGTATTGTACGAGTACGAATACGGTTGCATACGAGTAGAATTGTTGATGAAATTGAACGAGAATGTAATTGTAAGCATTTTTGTTAAATAGAAGTACTTTGATATGTGTCTTGAAGTCTTCCAAAAGTGTATTATTACAACATAATACACTACATGTATATACATTTAACTGAGTCGTTAAGTCATCGTTAGTCGTTACATGTAAGTGTTGTTTTGAAACATTTAAGTTAACGATCTTGTTATATGTTGTTAACCCATTGTTTAGAATATCTAATGAAATGTTAAATTATTACATTATAATGATATTACGATGTATTAATATATCTTAATATGATATATATATACATTTAAATGTCGTTACAATGATAATCGTTACATATATGACTCGTTTCGAAATCCTTAAGTTAGTAGTCTTGTTTTTACATATGTAGTTCATTGTTAATACACTTAATGATATGTTTACTTATCGTTTATCATATTTAAACATAGTGTAACAATATCTTAATATGATTCATATGTATTTAGTAAGACGTTGTTATAACGATAATCGTTATATATATCGTTTCGAGTTTCTTAATTCAATAAACTCATTTTTATGTATATCACTCATTATTAACATACCTAATGAGATACTCACTTATCATAATATCATGTTAACTATATATATATATATATATATATATATATATATATATATATATATATATATATACATACATATATACATATATATATATATATATATATATATATATATGTCATCATATAGTTTTTACAAGTTTTAACGTTCATGAATCACCGGTCAACTTGGGTGGTCAATTGTCTATATGAAACCTATTTCAATTAATCAAGTCTTAACAAGTTTGATTGCATAATATGTTGGAAACACTTAATCATATAAATATCAATTTCATTTAATATATATAAACATGGAAAAGTTTGGGTCACTACAGTAAATGACCAAAAAGCTCAAAAGTACAAAATACAATCCAAGTGGTTCAACTTATTGATAAGAAACGTCTCAAAATTACAAGAGTACAAGCTATTAAATAGTACGCAAGGACGTTCGAAAATCCGGAACCGGGACATGAACCAACTATCAACGCGCGACGCAACGGAGCTAAAATTACAAGTCAACTATGCACATAAATATAATATAATATATAAATAATTCTATAAATTATATATATATTATATTTATATAATAAAAACCGTCGGCAAACTAGAAAACAAAGTTTTGTGAGCTGGATCAGAGGGCTATGCAATCGCATTGCCTGGAAGCACAAAAACCATGCGATCGCATGGCAGTAAAATGTTGGCCAAGTGATATAAATTGGAACATTTTTTTACCGAATTTAACACATCTTTTTCTTTCCTTTCTCTGCACTCTCTCAACATATATATATATATATATATATATATATATATATATATATATATATATATATATATATATATATATTAATTTTAATTTTAATTTAAGATTAATAATAATAAGGTTATAGTAGCGAATGTTGTAAGTTTGTAAGTCGAAATTCTGTCCGTGTAACGCTACGCTATTATTAATCATTGTAAGTTATGTTCAACTTTTTTAAATTAATGTCTCGTAGCTAAGTTATTATTATGCTTATTTAAAGCCGAAGTAATCGTGATGTTGGGCTAAATATTAAAGACGGGGTTATTGGGCTTTGTACCATAATTGGGGTTTGGACAAAAGACCGACACTTGTGGAAATTGGACTATGGACAATTAATGGGCTTTATATTTGTTTAACTGAATAATAGTTCGTTAATTTAATATAGAGATTTACAATTTGACGTATCTATAAATAACCATATACACTCGATCGGACACGATGGGCGGGATATTTATAAATACTAATAATCGTTCATTTAACCGGACACGGGAATGGATTAATAGTCAATGGACTCATTAAAACAGGGGTGGATTACGTACAAGGACACTTGGCATAATTGTTAACAAAGTATTAAAACCTTGGGTTACACGCAGTCGATATCCTGGTGTAATTATTAAACAAAGTATTAAGACCTTGTTACAGTTTAAGTCCCCAATTAGTTGGAATATTTGACTTCGGATATAAGGATAATTTGACAAGGACACTCGCACTTTATATTTATGACTGATGGACTGTTATGAACAAAAACCGTATGGACATATTGAATAATCCAGGACAAAGGACAATTAACCCATGGTAATAAACTAAAATCAACACGTCGAACATCATGATTACGGAAGTTTAAATAAGCATAATTTCTTTATTTTATATCTTATCGCATTTTTAATTATCGTACTTTTAATTATCGCAAATTTATTTACCGTCATTTTATTTATCGCACTTTTAGTTATCGCATTTTTATTTATCGTCATTTACTTTACGCTTTAAATTAAGTTGTATTTATTTTTAATATTTTACATTAGGTTTTAATTGTGACTTAAGACATAAAATCGACAAACCAGTCATTAAATGGTAAAAACCCCCTTTTATAATAATAATAATATTACTTATATATATATATATATATATATATATATATATATATTTTTGTACAAATATAGTTTAAAATAAATATAGCGTTAAACTCAGCTAGCTCCCTGCGGAACGAACCGGACTTACTAAAAACTACACTACTCTACGATTAGGTACACTGCCTATAGTGTTGTAGCAAGGTTTTGGTATATCCACTCTATAAATAAATAAATAACTTGTGTAAAATTGTATCGTATTTAATAGTATTTCGCAATAAAAATATAACTATTTCGTATACACCTCGCATAACATCAAGTATTTTTGGCGCCGCTGCCGGGGAACTCAACAACACCGAAAAGCGAAACGCTATAAAAAAATATATTATGTTTTTAATCCATTTTTTGTAAAAAAAAATTATATAAGTTTAAAAATATAAAAACATAAAAAATATATATATATATATATATATTTCTATATTTTTAAGTATTTAAATTAAAAAGTTAATATTTTTATTTTTCTTTTGTTAAAAATTAAGATTAATAAGTAATTTTTTTATATAAGTTTTTATTACATATTTTTTTATAAATTAAAAACAGAAATTTAAAAATCAGAAAAAAAAATAAAAGAGTAATCGGGCATGGTCCTGTAGCAGCCCAACAACCTAATCCAAAATTCAGGCCCATGCGATCGCATGATCCGGAGGCTTCAAAACCATGCGACCGCATGGTGATGTCTGATATGCCAGGTCTGATCCTCGTACAGCATTAATTACAGAGTATTATTAATTATTATTATTATTAAACCTAATTAGGGTTTAGTTAAATAATATTTAGTTTTAAGTTTTAATTAATTTTGTATTTTTAGTTTTAATTAGTTTTATTAAATTATAAATTAATACTTTTATAAAATAATAATATAAAAATAATATTTTTATAAAAATAAGTAATTTTATCACTTTTTATATCTTTTTATAAATTGTATATTTTAATTATTTAGTACGTAATTGAATATTTATCGTTCGTAACTAGTTTTAAACTTAGTTTTTGCCGTAGTTTATTTTTATTTCTAGAATTCTAAGATTTGCCGTAAAATCCCTTAAGTACTTTTTCTTTATACTAAGATTTAGGCGCTTTAGAAATTTACGACATCGTTTATCGCTTTAGTTTTAATAGATTTTAGTGCCTATTAAGTTATTGCCGTTTTACGCAACTTCTAATATTTAGTTTTTAGACTTTTAAGTTTCGACGCGCTACTTTCTTATTATTTTTCAACCTTTTATTTTTCGACGTTTTTCGACGCATTCTTTGTTCTTTCTTATTTCTCGACGCTCTAGTTTTTAGGACATAGATTTTATCTTCAAAATTTCGATGAAAAATTATTTTAAGTGGTTAAATTGATAGACATCCAAAATTTCCTGGTTCGTAGTAATAGTTGAATTTGTTAGTGGCGAGTTGTGGGCTTCTGATTTAAAGGGTCCTGGCTACCTGCTGCATCTATTGGCTATTCGAAATGTGGGCAAAATCAGAAAAGTCTATTAATTTGATAGCTTATATAATTTTTATCTTTTATAACTAATAGGATATTCAGTGAATGCACCGAGCAAAACATTTACCACATTTCATACGTTCACCACCTGCAACTCGATCAAGACATCTAGCCAACATTGTCGCCGTTGATTTTTCTTTAGAATCGTCATCTAGTCGACCAAGTACTCCAATTCAAATTTCCGATAATCCATTTTTTGAACCCGACCTCACAATTGAGAACCCGGAGGATATTCAAGGACAATTCAGAGATCCTAAACCACTAATCATTCCTCCTGAACCACAAATCACTCATCCAGAGATTGTCGAGGAAGAAACCATTAAGTCAGAATCCTCTAGTGATTCAGATTCAACAAATTCAATCATGGAATATCTGGAACCTCTAAGTATGGAAGATCGAATGAGAGCCAGACGCACTGGCCAAGGTCATGCAATTACTCAACCAGACATTAATGCGCCAGATTATGAAATCAAAGGACAAATCCTACACGTGGTAACTAATCAATTCCAATTTAGTGGTGCGCCGAAGAAAGATCCAAATGAACATCTTCGTACCTTTAATAGGATCTGTACACTATTCAAAATCAGAGAAGTTGAGGATGAATAGATCTATCTCATGTTATTTCCCTGGACTTTAAAGGGAGAAGCCAAAGATTGGTTAGAATCGTTACCTGAAGGGGCGATTGATACATGGGATGTCTTAGTTGAAAATTTTCTTAAACAATTCTTTCTGGCATCTAAAGCCGTGAGACTTCAAGGAGAAATTGTTACGTTCACACAAAAGCCAAATGAAACTCTATATGAGGTGTGGACAAGATTTGGAAAGTTGTTGAGAGGATGTCCTCAACATGGTTTAGACACTTATCAAATAGTACAAATATTCTACCAAGGATGCGACATCACTACAAGAAAAGACATCGACATAGCAGCTGGTGGTTCCATTATGAAGAAAACCGCAACTGAAGCTTACAAAATTATTGATAACACTGCTTCCCACTCACATGAGTGGCACCAAGAAAAAGATATCGTTAGATCATCTAAAGCGGCTAGAGCCGATTCTAGCCATGACTTTGATTCCATTTCTGCAAAGATAGATGCTTTCGAGAGACGAATGGAAAAGATGACTAAGGATATTCACGCAATACAAATTAGTTGTGAGCAGTGTGGAGGACCACATTTGACAAAAGATTGTCTCAGTATTGAACAAACAATAGAACAAAGAGAGAATATTTCATACATGAACCAAAGGCCTGGAAATAATTATCAGAATAATTATCAACCGCCAAGACCAAACTACAATCAAAATCAGAATTATAACCGAAATGTTCCATACAACAACCAACAAGGTCCTAGCAATCAACAAATATCCAATAATACTTACAACCAGCAAAGACCTATTTTTTCAATTAAACCACCACAAACCGATGATAAAAAGCCAAATTTAGAAGACATGATGTCAAAGCTAGTTGAATCTCAAATTCAATTTTTCACATCTCAGAAACAAACCAATGAACAAAATGCTCAAGCATTTAGAAATCAACAAGCTTTTATTCAAAATCTGAAACAAGAAGTAAGTAACCTAGCAAGGTTGATAGGTGAAAGAAAACCGGGAAGTCTACCTAGCGATACAAATGCTAACCCCCGGAATGAAACAGCTAAAGCCATTACCAAAAGAAGTGGTATTACACTTAAACCACCTGAAATTCCTGTAAATTCTAAGGACTTTATTCCTACTACACAGGCACCACAATCTGAGCAAGAGACGGAAACAGAACCGGTTGTTGAAAATGTTAATGAAGAGAATACAGTTAAGGCAAAACCTTAGGTTAAACCATACCAACCACCGCTTCCTTACCCGAGTAAATTGATAAAAGAAAGACTTGAAGCCGAGCAATCCAAATTCTTGGATATGTTTAAACAAATAAATTTCAATATTCCTTTCATTGATGTAATTTCAGCAATGCCAAGATACGCTAAATTCTTGAAAGATCTAATCACAAATAGAAAGAAAATGGAAGAACTCCCGGCTGTTACTATGAATGCTAATTGTTCTGCAGTGTTGTTGAATAAGATACCAGAAAAACTCTCAGATCCAGGAAGTTTCACAATTCCATGTTTTCTGGGTAGTCTTAGTTCAATAGAAGCACTAGCAGACTTAGGTGCTAGTATAAATCTAATGACATATTCATTATACGCTAAACTAGACCTTGGAGAATTGAAACCAACACGAATAAGTATACAACTAGCAGATCGATCAGTAAAATATCCTAGAGGGATAATGAAGAACATGCTAGTTAAAGTTGGTACTTTAGTATTTCCAGTAGATTTTGTTATTCTGGACATGGAAGAAGATTCTCGAGTTCCTCTCATATTAGAAAGACCATTCTTAAACACGGCTAAAGCAATAATAGACATGTTCGGTAAGAAACTGACCCTAAGTATAGAGGACGAGAGTGTTACCTTTTCTGTTGATAGAGCCATGCAACAACTGCAATCCGCAGATGATACATGTTATTATATTCAAACTATAGATTCACATGCAGAATTATTAGAAGAATTTCCAGAATTACAAGGAACAGGAGAATGTTCTTTAGGAGAAGGAACTGAACCAGTTGATGAAGCTGAAATGTTAGCCGCACTCATGGCTAATGAATATGAACCAACAACAGAAGAAATTCAAATGTTAAAAGAGGAAGACAGATATCGATACAAATCATCGATAGAAGAACCACCGACATTAGAGTTAAAGCCACTTCCAAACCATTTGGAATACGCTTATTTACATGGTGAATCTGAATTACCTGTAATAATATCATCTTCTCTTACGGAAAATGAAAAATCTCAACTCATTTCTGTGCTAAAAGCTCATAAACCAACTATTGCATGGAAGATTCATGACATTAAAGGTATAAGTCCTTCGTATTGCACACATAAAATCTTTATGGAAGAAGGTCATAAAACGTATGTGCAACGCCAACGAAGACTAAATCCAAATATGCAAGATGTTGTTAAGAAAGAAATTATTAAACTACTAGATGCAGGTTTAATTTATCCAATTTCTGATAGTCCATGGGTAAGCCCAGTTCAATGCGTGCCTAAGAAGGGTGGCATGACTGTCATCACAAATGAAAAAAATGAGCTTATTCCTACTAGGACTGTAACGGGATGGCGTGTTTGTATTGATTATAGAAAATTAAATGACACCACCCGAAAATATCACTTTCCCTTACCTTTCATTGATCAAATGTTAGAAAGATTAGCCGGGAATAGTTACTATTGTTTTCTTGATGGTTTCTCCGGATACTTTCAAATTCCAATAGCACCCGAGGACCAAGAGAAAACCACAATCACGTGCCCTTATGGTACTTTTGCTTACAAACGTATGCCATTTGGACTTTGCAATGCCCCTACAACCTTTCAAAGGTGCATGATGGCGATTTTTCATGACATGATAGAAGAATGCATGGAAGTTTTCATGGATGACTTTTCAGTCTTCGGTGATACTTTTGAATCATGTCTAGTTAATCTTGAACGAATGCTTATTAGATGCGAACAATCAAATCTAGTTTTTAATTGGGAGAAATGTTTAGAAGAAAAGTTATTGAAGAATCGAGGTTACGCTTATGTAGCTATGGAAAACCAAATCACGCGACTCTCCTATGAGTCGGCTAAAGCAGGTCTCTGAGAATTCTATCTCACAGTTGGGGAAGTAAAAAGAGAAATACAAATACGGACGGTGCATCATCAGCTAGGCAACCTGATCCGGAACCACAGCCAGAGATGCAATATCACGAACCGGAACAACAACCTGAACAACAACAACATTATGATCAACACGTGCCATATTATGAGCCGGAGCCACAATTTTTTATTGCCTATGTAGTATTTCTCGTTCACCATATAATAGAACACCCAACAATTCATGAAGAACAGTTGCATCCCAATTTAAGAATTGATAGAAGTTGGAGAGATTACCCAACGTACCAAAGTAACAAATTCAAACTTTGGACCAAAAATGTAGAAGTACCAAGGGTAATAGATTGGGAGCCTTTGGAAAGGGTCCACCTAGCTAACCCAGTTAGGCAACATCTAATCCAAAGGTATGGCAGCTCTTCTTTTTCCGTTTGGGAACGTTTATTTACCACTCTTAGACCTGTATATAAAGAGTGGTGTGTTGAGCTAATGAGTACTATAGCTTTTAATAAAGATGTAGATAGGTTAGACGATAAGAGTTTTCTTAGATTTTTACTTGGCCGTAGGATGTACAGGATGTCCATGCTGGACATGGCCAGGGCTTTACAGATTTACACTCTCGCTGAATTACTATCACCTGATTGTACAAATTTGA
Organism: Rutidosis leptorrhynchoides; assembly: GCF_046630445.1. Classification (NCBI taxonomy): domain Eukaryota; kingdom Viridiplantae; phylum Streptophyta; class Magnoliopsida; order Asterales; family Asteraceae; genus Rutidosis; species Rutidosis leptorrhynchoides. The sequence goes on along the minus strand of NC_092341.1, from coordinate 78,295,347 downwards.
TTTATCATGGTGAGCGGGTAGATAGAAATTTTGACGCTAACGCCATCTGGAGGCGTATGTCAAATTTTAATGTGTTTAAGCGGGGAGGAAGACACTCCTATTTAGATATTAATAAAGCCGAGCTTCATATAATACATAGATTCTTAGCAAACTCGATTACACAAAGAGGTAACAACAAGGAGAAAATGACCCTACACGATTTATTTTACCTTAAGTGCATTCGAAACACTAGAAGCTTTGTTAGTATCCCCTACTGTGTTGGTTTTTATCTGTCCAAAATGGTGGAAGGAATACAGGAAGGGGAATAATAGGAGGAGGTATTTTTGTTACTCTCATTGGAGAGTATTTAGGTGTAGATAGGGATCAAAGGGGTCCGATGATGGTATGTAGGGAACAAGACGAGACTTTAGGTTTGCAAGTCTATCAAGGTGCAAAGGTATTGACTAGGGGACGCAATCAGGCAGTACAATATCAGGGCCACCATTCACAGGTAGAGAGGGGTTCGGATGAGGAGATGGAGGAAGCGGATGACATTAGGGGTGTCATTAGGGATAGTGCTACTGACGTTTTCCAGCGTATAGATGAGGTATAAATGACTAATGAGGATAGGCATCATCGGTATGAGCAGTGGCAAGCCGCGAATGAGTATGAGACTTCCAGGCGACGCCAACACGATAGCTGGCAAGTTCATCAGCACCAAATCATGAGCCAGCTATCATATCAGGTACCAAATAACTACATCCCGACTCGACCTGCTTACTATCCACCACATCAGCCCGACATGCGACCACCCTATGACCTGTACGACCCCAATCAAGCATACCAGAACACCTATCACCAACCATGGAACCCAAACGATGATATGAACTGGAACCCCTATCCAAATCAATAGTGTTCCATTGGTGATGTCTTCTCTTTTATTTATGCTAAACATTTAACATTTTGAAACTTTAATGTAATGTTTAATATTTTTATTATTTTGTACTAACATTTCATTTTTGTAATTTGAAAGTGGGATATTAAGTCCCATTTCAAATTACCATGCATGTTTATATTGGTATTATATGTATTTTATCTCATGTATACAACAGGGTAAAACAGCGCATTTTCAAAGACTGGCATTAAGATCAGCAAAAGCTATTAATTTTGACGACAAAACGAAAAACAAGTGTGATGTAACAACAGACGGAATGAACAAATGATGTGCACCATTTATCATTCAACATAAACAACAATATGTTTGGAAACTTTGGTAAAATTTAATCATTTTTCTACGCTAATCACCCTCAATAATTTAAATTGTTACTGATTTCTTGCAAATGAGGGCATTGCAAGATCTTAAGTGTGGGAAGGGATTAAATTCTTTCGGTTTTAAAATTTTAATTTAAACACATGGTTACCATTAAAAATACTAGTAACGCAGTAGTTGTATTAGAATCTAGTGCTCTCTGATAATAAAGAACAGCCCTAGTCTTATATACTGACTATCCAATTCTAGTAAAATTTTTAAAAATTTTCAAATAAATGAATTTAAAATCATGTTTATACATATTTATGAACGATAAAACTAGGTGTTAACACCGAAATTATTGTTACCTCGGAAAGGACGTAAATTGAGAAACAACCCAAAATGCTTGAATTCATTTAAAATGAAATAGAGGATAATAAAAAGGCAAAGAAAGAAAAATAAAAGCCAAGTGTGGGAAAAATTTACCAAGTTATTTAGAACATATATCACATATTTTTGTACAAATAATTGAAGATACTTTTGTTTTGGACGATATTAATCAGTTTTACCCAGTTTATTATAATATAAATGGAATTTAAAAGGAAGTAAAGTCTTCCGAGAAAAAGACATGCGCTTCTTGATTTAGGTCAGGAAGTTGTCGTCCAGACCAGTTGTAGAGTCTACGAAAAACCTTGAAAAGTTTTCTCAAAAATTAGCTGGAAATCCACGGACCTCAGCATCAAACAGGGTCGCCATGTGGTCAGACTTATCCTAATCATGAGAGGATCTGTCTCGTACAATGGGGGGGCACCGTGCAAATTAGCTTATAAGACTAATGAATCAGATCCCCAGAAAGGATAATCTCCTTAAAGATCAAAAATCAGCTTTTAAGACTGATATTACTCAATCCTTGAGATTGACCTTAAAGATTGAGAATACAAACTCATAGAATTAGATGATATCTAAACTCGAGCTTGAATGAGAAAATATTTTGATCAAATTACAAACCGATTTGTTTTCTGAAAACCCATTTTCAATGCGTTCATTACCATTGAACGTAAAATCCTAAGAATTCACTGGAATTCATTAGGTCACCTGAACCAAATCAGGTGTTAACCGTAAGAACGGTGGTTGCATAGCATGGTCGAAGACATGACCTTGTGCCAAACCGAAAAACTATAGGGTGATCTTTACTACTGCTCCTACAAAGGATAGTAATTGCATCCGACACGATATAGACCATAATCAAAAGCATGTCACGGGACATTGCCTTAACAGTTGCTTGTTCAACGCTTTCCTTTACAACCGGACGGTAGTTTACCGAAGGGTAATATACGGAGCAAGTATACTGGACGTGTTGCTTTCCCAATACAAGGTTAGCAAGTGGGTGACACAAAACCATAAGTTTTGAGCTAAAATTTTCAAATCTAAAACCTACAAAACCCACAAAAACAATTTGCAAACACCGGTGAAAGATTATTCCGAAAAACTTATCTAGGGTAAAATCTAGATTGAATTTTCAAAAGATTAAATGTTTTCATAAAGATCCAATTTCCTAAAGGATCTAAATTTTTATAGTCATGTGGGACTGTAAACCACATCGTTACTATCATTGTTCATACCGCCGTATTGAAATCACTGATGTACAAAGTGTGAAAAATAAAGAAGTGATTCAAGTGTGTTTTTATTTCAAGTTCTATATTGCTTGAGGACAAGCAACGCTCAAGTGTGGAAATATTTGATAATGCTAAATACGAACACATATTTCATAGCATTATCCTTCAAGAAAGACAAGCTTTTAGTTGCAATTGTTCTATTTACAAGTGATATTCGCTTAAATAATAAAAGGTGAAGACAAAAGATAGATTCGATGATTTGTAGAGACGCAAACGACCAAAAAACTCAAAAGTACAAAATACAATCCAAGTAGTTCAATTTATTGATAAGAAACATCTCAAAATTACAAGAGTACAAGCCACAAAATACAAAGTACAAGATATTAAATAGTACGCAAGGACGTTCGAAAATTCAGAACCGGGACATGAACCAACTATCAACGCGCGACGCAACGGAGCTAAAATTACAAGCCAACTATGCACATAAATATAATATAATATATAAATAATTCTATAAATTATATATATATATATATATATATATATATATATATATATATATATATATATATATTATATTTATATATTAAAAACCGTTGGCAAACTAGAAAACAAAGTTTTGTGAGCTGGATCAGAGGGCCATGCGATCGCATGGCCTGGAAGCACAAAAAACATGCGAATGCATGGCAGTAAAATGTTGGCCAAGTGCTATAAATTGGAACGTTTTCTGCCGAATTAAACACATCTTTTTCTTTCCTTTCTCTGCACTCTCTCAACATATATATATATATATATATATATATATATATATATATATATATATATATATATATATATATATATATATATATATATATATATATATATATATATATATATATTTTAATTTTAATTTAAGATTAATAATAATAAGGTTATAGTAGCGAATGTTATAAGTTTGTAAGTCGAAATTCTGTCTGTGTAACGCTACACTATTATTAATCATTGTAAGTTATGTTCAATCTTTTTAAATTAATGTCTCGTAGCTAAGTTATTATTATGCTTATTTAAAGCCGAAGTAATCGTGATATTGGGCTAAATATTAAAGACGGGGTTATTGGGCTTTGTACCATAATTGGGATTTGGACAAAAGACCGACACTTGTGGAAATTTGACTATGGACTATTAATGGGCTTTATATTTGTTTAACTGAATGATAGTTCGTTAATTTAATATAGAGATTTACAATTTGACTTATCTATAAATAACCATATACACTCGATCGAACACAATGGGCGGGATATTTATAAATACTAATAATCGTTCATTTAACAGGACACAGGAATGGATTAATAGTCAATGGACTCATTAAAACAGGGGTGGATTACGTACAAGGACACTTGGCGTAATTGTTAACAAAGTATTAAAACCTTGGGTTACACGCAGTCGATATCCTGGTGTAATTATTAAACAAAGTATTAAGACCTTGTTACAGTTTAAGTCCCCAATTAGTTGGAGTATTTGACTTCAGATATAAGGATAATTTGACGAGGACACTCGCACTTTATATTTATGACTGATGGACTGTTATAGACAAAAATCGTATGGACATATTGAATAATCCAGGACAAAGGACAATTAACCCATGGTAATAAACTAAAATCCACACGTCAAACATCATGATTATGGAAGTTTAAATAAGCATAATTCCTTTATTTTATATCTTATCGCATTTTTAATTATCGTACTTTTAATTATCGCAAATTTATTTACCGTCATTTTATTTATCGCACTTTTAATTATCGCATTTTTATTTATCGTCATTTACTTTACGCTTTAAATTAAGTTGTATTTATTTTTATTATTTAAATTAGGTTTTAATTGTGACTTAAGACATAAAATCGACAAATCAGTCATTAAATGGTAAAAACCCCCTTTTATAATAATAATATTACTTATATATATATATATATATATATATATATATATATATATATATATATATATATATATATATATATATATATATATATATATTTGTACAAATATAGTTTAAAATAAATATAGCGTTAAACTCAGCTAGCTCCCTGCGGAACGAACCGGACTTACTAAAAACTACACTACTATACGATTAGGTACACTGCCTATAGTGTTGTAGCAAGGTTTAGGTATATCCACTCTATAAATAAATAAATAACTTGTGTAAAATTGTATCGTATTTAATAGTATTTCGCAATAAAAATATAACTATTTCGTATACACCTCGCATAACATCAAATATATATGTAAAAACAAGGCTACTAACTTAAGGATTTCGAAACGAGACATATATGTAACGATTATCGTTGTAACGACATTTAAATGTATACATATCATATTAAGATATATTAATACATCATAATATCATGATAATGTAATAATTTAACATCTCATTAGATATAATAAACAATGGGTTAACAACATTTAACAAGATCGTTAACTTAAAGGTTTAAAAACAACACTTACATGTAACAACTAACGATGACTTAACGACTCAGTTAAAATGTATATACATGTAGTGTTTTAATATGTATTCATACACTTTTGAAAGACTTCAAGACACTTATCAAAGTACTTCTACTTAACAAAAATGCTTACAATTACATCCTCGTTCATTTTCATCAACAATTCTACTCGTATGCACCCGTATTCGTACTCGTACAATACCCAGCTTCTAAATGTATTTACTATTGGTATATACACTTCAATGATCAGCTCTTAGAAGCCCTTGTAAGTCACCTAACCATGTGGGAACCATCATTTAACATCTAGCATGAAATATCTCATAAAATTACAAACTAATGGAACCTATATGGAGACTACACATTCACGTGAATATGAAATCTCACAAACACATTCACTTTGCAATTTTCTTGAATCAAATTACTCTCTCTAAATTACTCTCTTAGTGTTCTAAGTGTTCTTCATCATCTTCAACAAAATCTAGCTCAATCTAGTTCATAAATCCATACATAAACCAAGTTACAAAACAACTACTCAAGAACACACCAACAACACTTCCAAGTTTGCTAGCTTAATTTCAATCTTGCAAATCCATTTCAAGTGATCATCCAACCTCAAGAAATCTTTCTTATTTACAGTAAGATATCGGGTAATACTCATATTCAAACTTTGATTCAATTTCTATAACTATAACAATCTTATTTCAAGTGGAAATCTTACTTGAACTTGTTTTCGTGTCATGATTTTGCTTCAAGAACTTTCAAGCCATCCAAGGATCCTTTGAAGATAGATCTATTTTTCTCATTTCCAGTAGGTTTATCCACAAAAATTGAGGTAGTAATGATGTTCATAACATCATTCGAATCATATATATATAAAACTATCTTATTCGAAGGTTTAAACTTGTAACCACTAGAACATAGTTTAGTTAATTCTAAACTTGTTCGCAAACAAAAGTTAATCCTTCTAAATTAACTTTTAAAATCAACTAGACACATGTTCTATATCTATATTATATGCTAACTTAATGATTTAAAACCTGAAAACACGAAAAACACCGTAAAACCGGATATACACCGTCGTAGTAACACCGCGGGCTGTTTTGGGTTAGTTAATTAAAAACTATGATAAACTTTGATTTAAAAATTGTTCTTCTGGGAAAATGATTTTTCTTATGAACATGAAACTATATCCAAAAATCATGGTTAAACTCAAAGTGGAAGTATGTTTTCCAAAATGGTCATCTAGACGTCGTTCTTTCGACTGAAATGACTACCTTTACAAAAACGACTTGTAACCTGTATTTCCGACTATAAACTTATACTTTTTCTATTTGGATTTATAAACTTAAGTTCAATATGAAACCATAGCAAATTGAATCACTCAAAACTGATTTAAAACGAAGAAGTTACGGGTAAAACAAGATTGGATAATTTTGCTTGTTGTAGCTACGTGAAAATTGGTAACAAATCTATATTAATCATATCCTAGCTAACTTATATTGTATTATACATGTATTCTAATATATTATGTAATCTTGGGATACCATAGACACGTATACAAATGTTTTGACATATCATATCGACCCATGTATATATATTATTTGGAACAACCATAGACACTCTATATGCAGTAATGTTTGAGTTAGCTATACAGGGTTCAGGTTGATTTCAAAAATATATATACTTTGAGTTGTGATCTAGCCTGAGACGTGTATACACTGGGTCGTGGATTGATTCAAGATAATATATATCGATTTAATTCTGTACATCTAACTGTGGACAACTAGTTGTAGGTTACTAACGAGGACAGCTGACTTAATAAACTTAAAACAGTAAAACGTATTAAAAATGTTGTAAATATATTTTGAACATACTTTGATATATATGCACATATTTGTTATAGGTTCGTGAATTGACTAGTGGCCAAGTCTTACTTCCCGATGAAGTAAAAATCTGTGAAAGTGAGTTATAGTCCCACTTTTAAAATCTAATATTTTTGGGATGAGAATACATGCAGTTTTATAAATGTTTTACGAAATAGACACAAGTAATTGAAACTACATTATATGGGTGAATGATCGAAGCCAAATATGCCCCTTTTGCTTGGTAGCCTAAGAATTAGTAAACCAATCTACTAATTGATGTGAATCCTAAAGATAGATCTATTGGGCCTAACGAACCCCATCCAAAGTACCGGATGCTCTAATACTTCGAATTAATTTTTATCATGTCCGATGGATGTCCCGAAATGATAGGGGATATTCTTATATGCATCTCGTTAATTTCGGTTACCAGGTGTTCACCATATGAATGATTTTTATCTCTATGTATGGGATGTATATTGAAATATGAAATCTTGTGGTCTATTATTACGATTTGATAAATATATAGGTTAAACCTATAATTCACCAACATTTTTGTTGACGTTTAAAGCATGTTTATTCTCAGGTGATTATTAAGAGCTTCTGCTGTTGCATGCTAAAATATGGACAAGATTTGGTGTCAGTATGTTTGTATAATATTGTTTAAAATTGCATTTGAGATTTACTTTGTTGTAACATATTAATATTGTAAACCAATATGTATTGGTAGTGTGTAAGTGTGATATTTTTAGATTATCATTTCTTGATAATCTAAGTGGTGTCCTTTTAACCTTGTCGATAAAATAAAGGTTATTGTTTGTTTTAAAAATGAATGTAGTCTTTGAAAAACGTCTCATATAGAGGTCAAAACCTCGCAAAGAGATCAATTAATATGAAACGTTTAAAATCAATATGAACGGGACATTTCATTAGAATCGAAATTCACGAAATCGGAGGTCCTGGATGCAATTAAAGGTTTCAGAAAAAACAAAGCACCGGGGCCGGATGGTTTTAACATTCGTTTTTACTCAAAATTTTGGGACATTATCAAGAATGATCTTCTAAATGCAATCAACTGGTTTTGGGAAACCGGGCAGATTTCTAATGGTTGTAAAGCTTCTTTCATCGCTCTCATTCCGAAGGTTAAGGATCCTCTTAATTTCTCTAGTTTTAGACCAATAAGCCTCATCGGGAGTTACAACAAAATTCTTTCAAAAATCCTTGCAAACATAATCCGAAAAGTAGTTACGAGGCTAATTGGTGACGAACAAAGTGCCTTTATTTCAAATAGATATATTCTTGATGGTGTCCTTATTGCCCTTGAAACCATTGACGATATCAAATCTAGAAATCAAAAAAGTTTTATTTTTAAAGTTGATTTTGAAAAAGCATTTGATTGTCTAGATTGGGATTTTCTTGGTTCCATCATGAAATTTATGGGGTTTGGGAACAAATGGATCAAATGGATTCTCTCGTGTTTAAATTCTACCTCAATATCCGTTTTAATAAATGGATCACCGACCGATCAATTCTTCCCCAAAAGAGGGGTTAGGCAAGGAGATCCTCTTTCGCCTTTCCTCTTCATCCTTGCGGGGGAGGGTTTAAACCAACTTCTTAAAATTGTAACATCCAAAAATCTAATTAACGGCGTAAAGGTTGGTAATGACAAGATTGTTGTATCCCACCTTCAATAAGCGGACGACACCATCATTTTTGGTAATTGGAACAAAGTTGAAGTAAGAAATATTTTAAAAATCCTCAAATGTTATGAAGATCTTTCGGGGCTCAAAATAAACCTTTCTAAAAGTAGTGTCTACGGCATTGGAACTTCTAGTTCCGAATTAAACAGTTTGGCCTCGTGGTTTAGTTGTAAAGAAGGCTCCTTTCCGTTTAACTATCTTGGTCTTCCAATCGGTGCAAATTTGAAACTACACATAAATTGGACTCCCATTTTTGAAAAGGTTAATAAATGGTTAGCTGATTGGAAAGCAAAAAGTATATCCTTTGGAGGTCGTTTAACCCTTATCAACTCGGTTTTAAGTAGCCTTCCTCTCTATTACTTTTCTATTTTTAAAGCCCCAACCCGTGTCATCAATGAGCTTGAAGGGTTGCGTCGTGTCTTTTTTTTGGGGGTGGGGGGGGGGGGGGGGGTTCTATAAATGATAAGAAAATGGCTTGGGTAAAATGGAATCAAATCCTCTTACCTTATGATTTTGGTGGTCTTAACGTATACTCTCTAAAATTAAAAAACTTCTCCCTTTTAGCTAAATGGTGGTGGAGATTTCTTACTAACCAAAACAATTTTTGGGTTCGGGTCATTAAGAGTATTTATGGTGTTAGTGGGGGCTTGGGATGTATATCGACCGTTTTCGATAGTCTCCGGAAAAAAATTTCGGGGCGTACTTGGACCAGCATCATTAATATTGATCAAGCCCTAAGCAATCTAGGGTGTAACCTTTCTAATGCGTTTGTTAAAGATGTAGGGGCTGGACAGGACACTAGCTTTTGGAATGACATTTGGATTGGCGATACACCTCTAAAAAATGTTTTCCCGACGCTCTACCGTTTGGAATTGAACAAAGAAGCAACTATAGCTTATCGTATCGCATTAGATGGTGATTCTGTCTCTCTTTCGTGGGCTTGGAGTGGCCAACCCAGATGGCGTGAGAATGATGAACTTACGTCCTTAACTGATCTTGTTAAACACCATAATTTCTAGGGAAATTCGAACGCTTCGTGGTCTTGGAAACACAATCCTAATGGACTGTTTTTCGCGGCATCCTTGCTGCAGTTTCTTAATAACTTCTTAGCCGTAAAATTTGGTTCTACACATGCAACTGATTTAAACCCCTTCGTCCCGAAAAAAAAATCATTATATTCATATGGCGTCCAAAGCAAAATAGGCTTCCCGTTAGAGTTGAACTTGATAAAAAGGGGATTGATCTACACTCAACTAGATGCCCGGTTTGTGATAATGATGTAGAAACTCTTCATCACACCTTAATTTTGTGTAACTTCGCCTCTGATATTTGGGACCGCATTCGAAGGTGGTGGAACTTCGACCGCCTGCATTTCTCGGACATTTCGGGTCTTGTTTCATGCTCGAATCCAACACACAATACAATTCTTGGAGGTAACATCTGGCAAGCGGTAATTTGGGTTACGAGTTACTATATTTGGGCTTATCGTAATGATTGTACCATCGGTAACTCTACCCTTAGCGTCGCAAAGACTGTTTCGAATATCCAGAGTAAATGCTTCGAGTGGATAAATTGTCGTTGGAAAAATGGTTCTCTCGATTGGTTAACTTGGCTCTCTAACCCTCGTTGTTTTGATTCATCTATCATTAAAGCAGGTATTGGTTAAAAGTAGGTTTTTTATGCCGGATTCTTCCGTTCTTCCTCTTGGCTATGGTCTAAGTGGATTGGGTCCAGATGCTTTGTCGCTATGTTACAGCACTGTATTTTGTCACCTAATCCGGCTTGTCATTAGAAGTTGATCAAAACTAGAGGAACTCGTAAGATGAAGGCTTTTTCCTACCCCGTAATTAACCAATACCTTGTTCATATTGCCCTCGTGTTATAGTTTCTTTCGTGTAATTGTTTGTAATTTGTTTGTTGTCGCGTATACTTAGGATTTAGTCCTTCCAGATGTGTATTTTGGTCCTATGGATGTTTCGATGTACTTATATTTCCTTTTTTTTTAATAATAATAGTTTTTTGTTGGCTTTTCAAAAAAAAAAAAATCACTCATATACTAACTTTTTATTATTATTTATGATTAGTTATACTAAAACTTTCAAAGTCCTTGATATAATTATGATATTGGTAATAACTGAAAACTAATTAAATCCTTTCATTTTCTTTAATAAATGATGAGACTAAAAGTTGCCTAATCCTTTACTAAAAATTTCAGAATCCTTGGTATAATTATGATATTGATAATAACTGAAAATCAATTCGATCCTTTCATTTTCTTTCATAGTTGTTATTCTAAATATGGCTTCAATAAAACCATTATATAAATTAATAGCTTTGATTGTTATTATTTTATACCATAAAAACAATTCATCAAATTCAGTCCTTTCATCTTTTAATGAGACGTCTTTTTATTACCTTCAAAAACATAAACATAAACATAAACATAAACCTTTAATTTAACAAAAAATTACCTTGCAGATTTATTAAGCAGTTGCTATCTATAAATACCTCATTTTTATTTCACATGAATCACACATTTCAATTATATCATCATTTTATCAAGCAAGTACTATTTCGCTAGCTTTGGATTTTCTTCAAGCCCATAAATGAAGAACTAATTTTCGATTGTCATTTCATTTTATTGTAAGATGTAAGATGTTTATGGTGTAGCTAAGGATTTGAATCTTTTCGTGACTTTATATCATTTAACTTTTGGACCATTTTTAAAGTAATTTTCTAAATGTTATAGAGTTCATGAAAATCTAGATATTGATGTTGTTTTAGTTCGTTATGTAGTTTGTGACTTCTTTTATATTTCACTGTTCGTTGATTCTAAGAATAAAATAACATAAGAGGGGAATGATATGATTAATGCTTAAGCCCATAAATGAGTAACTAATTCTTAGTTGTCATTTCATTTTATGGTAAGATAATTTTGATCTACTTATAAGAATTTGAATCTTTTTGTGACTTTTATATCACTTTAGTGGACCATTTTTAAAGTAATCTTCTAAATGTTATACGGTTCATGAATGTTTACATATTGATGTTGTTTGAGTTCATTTGTTAATTGTTTGTAGGCTCTCTTCTATTTCGCGGTTGGCTTGGTTCTAAAAATAAAATAACACGAGAGGGAAACGACATGAATTATGCTTAATTTCACCTTTAATATTGTACGTTTATATCATCACTGTATCAAAAGAATTTTATTTATGTTTTGTATTTTGATGTTTATATGGTTAGTCTAAGAAGACTAACACTAGATTTCTATGTATAAGTATGATATGAGTGGTATGTTCTTTAGCATGTGTAGAACATATTATTAGACTGCCCTATTATGTAACTAATCTATATGTTGCAAGCATAGTTCATTTCGTTACATTCTAAGAATGATGATTTTGATTTGATCATCCTTCTACTGTTTTTAAATATTGCAATCAAATATAATAACCTTTTTTTTATAATAAACTTCAAATTTTCTAATCTTACTTTCTTATTATGTCATTATTTTAAATTTTATTTATTTTATGTAAGAAAATTTAAATAAATATGCAAGGGTTTGATGAGAATTCGAGTAGTAACTTGCTGTTTTTTCTCTTAAAAATGTTATTGTTTTGGACTACACATGATTTTTTTGTAATTATTATTTCTAGGAATTTACAATAACCTAATTCTTAGTGTAATGCTTACAAACTGTTTTTCAATCATGTCTACCAAAAGTATCCGCAATGCAATTTTAAAATGATGGAACCGGTTCATATACATCTTAATTGCATCATAGACCTCATCGAGGATGTTAGCTGACTCAATTATACAATCATTTTAAACATGAGTACAAAAAATTAAAATTTGGAACAAATCGTGCAACGCACGGGCCATGCCACTAGTTAATATTAAAAACAAATACAATCGATTATTAAATACACTAAATTTTTTAAAAGCTAAAATGCATACGAAAATAACTTTTATTACATAATAGACCACAAATTTTCAACAAAATCAAATCATAATCCTTCGTGAATTTTCTAATTTAGAAGTTCCTTATTTCTTCTATCATAAGTTGGACACCTTTCAATCTAAGTACGTTGTATATTATGAACTGGTTCGTAACCCCACCCATTCTCCACAATTTATTTGTTGAACATTCACTGTAACGACCCGACTTTTTCGACTTGCTTTCGTGCCTTGTATTTTTGCGAAACTGCGATTTTGTGCATACTATGCTACTTTATACTCTGGGAACTTGATATACGTGGTTTACTTCCAATTATATGTTAAAACGTGCCTTAGAGTACGTAGGATACTTAACTTGTTCACCGGAAGCCTTTATAACCGTTAGTGTTACTTGACGTTTCGAATAAACCGCAGACTGCGCACACGTTTGACTTTTGTCGTAACCGGAATATTATGACTGCGAAATATTAATTATTATTTTATAATAATAATTACCTGGGTTTTTGGATGCTTAATTACGTGTAGAAATTTAATTAAACTTACTAGTTAGTCTTGTTGGACTTTCTACCTTGTTGGACTTAAGCCCACCCTACTCTAGCTAGTGGCCCAATTAATTAGCCCACTTATTAATTACTAGTGACCCATTAATATATAAGACAATTACCCATTTAATTAGAGGGAACATGCTAGCAAAATGTCAAGTATTATCCATAATGTTACATGGGATCCTAGCATAAGTACCTACTTTAGACAACCACTAACTAAAAAGCAACTTTGTGTCCCCCCTCCCCCTACCAAAATCACGGCCACAAAGGCCTCCCCCCTGTAGTGACCCGAACTTTTCCATGTTTATATATATTAATTGAGATTGATATTTACATGATTAAATGTTCCAACATGTTAAGCAATCAAACTTGTTAAGACTTGATTAATTGAAATAGGTTTCATATAGACAATTGACCACCCAAGTTGACCGGTGATTCACGAACGTTAAAACTTGTAAAAAACTATATGATGATATATATATGGTTATATATATAGTTAACATGATATTATGATAAGTAAACATATCATTAATTATATTAACAATGAACTACATATGTAAAAACAAAACTACTAACTTAATGATTTTGAAACGAGACATATATGTAACGTTTATCGTTGTAACGACATTTAATGTATATATATCATATTAAGAGATATTCGTACATCATAATATCATGATAATATAATAATTTAAAATCTCTTTTGTTATTATAAACATTGGGTTAACAACATTTAACAAGATCGTTAACCTAAAGGTTTCAAAACAACACTTACATGTAACGACTAACGATGACTTAACGACTCAGTTAAAATGTATATACATGTAGTGTTTTAATATGTATTTATACACTTTTGAAAGACTTCAATACACTTATCAAAATACTTCTACTTAACAAAAATGCTTACAATTACATTCTCGTTCAGTTTCATCAACAATTCTACTCGTATGCACCCGTATTCGTACTCGTACAATACACAGCTTTTAGATGTATGTACTATTGGTATATACACTCCAATGATCAGCTCTTAGCAGCCCATGTGAGTCACCTAACACATGTGGGAACCATCATTTGGCAACTAGCATGAAATATCTCATAAGATTACAAAAATATGAGTAATCATTCATGACTTATTTACATGAAAACAAAATTACATATCCTTTATATCTAATCCATACACCAACGACCAAAAACACCTACAAACACTTTCATTCTTCAATTTTCTTCATCTAATTGAACTCTCTCAAGTTCTATCTTCAAGTTCTAAGTGTTCTTCATAAATTCCAAAAGTTCTAGTTTCATAAAATCAAGAATACTTTCAAGTTTGCTAGCTCACTTCCAATCTTGTAAGGTGATCATCCAACCTCAAGAAATCTTTGTTTCTTACAGTAGGTTATCATTCTAATACAAGGTAATAATCATATTCAAACTTTGGTTCAATTTCTATAACTATAACAATCTTATTTCAAGTGATGATCTTACTTGAACTTGTTTTCGTGTCATGATTTTGCTTCAAGAACTTTGAGCCATCCAAGGATCCATTGAAGCTAGATCCATTTTTCTCTTTTCCAGTAGGTTCATCCAAGGAACTTAAGGTAGTAATGATGTTCATAACATCATTCGATTCATACATATAAAGCTATCTTATTCGAAGGTTTAAACTTGTAATCACTAGAACATAGTTTAGTTAATTCTAAACTTGTTCGCAAACAAAAGTTAATCCTTCTAACTTGACTTTTAAAATCAACTAAACACATGTTCTATATCTATATGATATGCTAACTTAATGATTTAAAACCTGGAAACACGAAAAACACCGTAAAACCGGATTTACGCCGTCGTAGTAACACCGCGGGCTGTTTTGGGTTAGTTAATTAAAAACTATGATAAACTTTGATTTAAAAGTTGTTATTATGAGAAAATGATTTTTATTATGAACATGAAACTATATCCAAAAATTATGGTTAAACTCAAAGTGGAAGTATGTTTTCTAAAATGGTCATCTAGACGTCGTTCTTTCGACTGAAATGACTACCTTTACAAAAACGACTTGTAACTTATTTTTCCGACTAGAAACCTATACTTTTTTTGTTTAGATTCATAAAATAGAGTTCAATATGAAACCATAGCAATTTGATTCACTCAAAAAGGATTTAAAATGAAGAAGTTATGGGTAAAACAAGATTGGATAATTTTTCTCATTTTAGCTACGTGAAAATTGGTAACAAATCTATTCCAACCATAACTTAATCAACTTGTATTATATATTATGTAATCTTGAGATACCATAGACACGTATACAATGTTTCGACCTATCATGTCGACACATCTATATATATTTCGGAACAACCATAGACACTCTATATGTGAATGTTGGAGTTAGCTATACAGGGTTGAGGTTGATTCCAAAATATATATAGTTTGAGTTGTGATCAATACTGAGATACGTATACACTGGGTCGTGGATTGATTCAAGATAATATTTATCGATTTATTTCTGTACATCTAACTGTGGACAACTAGTTATAGGTTACTAACGAGGACAACTGACTTAATAAACTTAAAACATCAAAATATATTAAAAGTGTTGTAAATATATTTTGAACATACTTTAATATATATGTATATATTGTTATAGGTTCGTGAATCAACAGTGGCCAAGTCTTACTTCCCGACGAAGTAAAAATCTGTGAAAGTGAGTTATAGTCCCACTTTTAAAATCTAATATTTTTGGGATGAGAATACATGCAGGTTTTATAAATGATTTACAAAATAGACACAAGTACGTGAAACTACATTCTATGGTTGAATTATCGAAATCGAATATGCCCCTTTTTATTAAGTCTGGTAATCTAAGAATTAGGGAACAGACACCCTAATTGACGCGAATCCTAAAGATAGATCTATTGGGCCTAACAAACCCCATCCAAAGTACCGGATGCTTTAGTACTTCGAAATTTATATCATATCCGAAGGGTGTCCCGGAATGATGGGGATATTCTTATATATGCATCTTGTTATTGTCGGTTACCAGGTGTTCACCATATGAATGATTTTTATCTCTATGTATGGGATGTGTATTGAAATATGAAATCTTGTGGTCTATTGTTACGATTTGATATATATAGGTTAAACCTATAACTCACCAACATTTTTTGTTGACGTTTAAAGCATGTTTATTCTCAGGTGAATATTAAGAGCTTCCGCTGTTGCATACTAAAATAAGGACAAGATTTGGAGTCCATGTTTGTATGATATTGTGTAAAAACTGCATTCAAGAAACTGATTTCGATGTAACATATTTGTATTGTAAACCATTATGTAATGGTCGTGTGTAAACAGGATATTTTAGATTATCATTATTTGATAATCTACGTAAAGCTTTTTAAACCTTTTTTTATGAAATAAAGGTTATGGTTTGTTTTAAAAATGAATGCAGTCTTTGAAAAACGTCTCATATAGAGGTCAAAACCTCGCAACGAAATCAATTAATATGGAACGTTTTTAATCAATAAGAACGGGACATTTCACCCCCTCCCCCATTTGCCTATAAATACTAGCCTAATCCCATCCATTTAACACTTGCTCTCATTTAAATTTCACACACACTTGCTCTCTTATTTCCTTTCTAGTCTTTCTCACTCTAGAAACTTGTAAGTTTTGCTTTTTCTTCTTCTTCTTCTCCTTTCTAATTCGTGGTCATCATCATCATTAAAGGTCTTGCTTTTTAGCTTTGATCTTGATTAGATCTTGTAGATTCAAGCATGAATCCTTCAAGAATATGGAAGATTCAAGCTTTCTAGCTTTGAATCTTCACTAACTTTGTAGATCTAGATTATTTTTACTTTAATCTTGTTATTTTGTTATAAAGATTCAAACTTGTGTTTGTAATCTTCATGTATCTTAAAGATCCAAGCTTTATGCTTCAAGATCTTCAAGAACAACCAAGATGCAAGCTTTCTAGCTTGAATATTTATATCTTATTGTTGGATCTAAGTTTTATAACTTATGATCTTGTTATTTTGTTAAAAAGAATTCAAACTTGTGTTTGTTATCTTCATGTAACTTAAAGATCCAAGCTTTATGCTTCAAGATCTTCAAGAACAATAAAGGTTCAAGCTTTCTAGCTTTGCAACCTTGTAAATTATGTGAATAGGATTCAAGCTCTCTAGCTTAGGGTTCCATCACCTCATTTGACTTAGATTGTGTTCATACTTGTTTGATTGATGTAAATTTTGTAGCTTTAGTTGTAAATGTGACTTGTATTTATGTTAAGACTAAGGATATGATGTAACCTTGGTTCATCATCCATCTAAGACTCTTGATTGAGTTGTATCCTTACTTGGTCTTAACATATTGTGTGTTGATGGTGGAATCTTAGTCAAGGTGATACTAATCCATCAACGAGTTGTACACTTGAAGCTACAAGCATCAAGGATGAGAACCGTGATGAGCATCAAGCGTTAAGAACCCCACCGAAGCACTTACCTACTGTTTTTCATACCGGATCAGACCACCTGGGCTACTGGAAAGTTTATTTTCAGTTAGTTCGTTTCGAGTAGATGATTTTACATTTAGACCTAGTCTTAATCCGAGTTACGGTTTAGGATCTATGGCCTTCCGAAAGTCAATACTCCTTTGTAACGTTGTGCTGAAAATTCGGACCTACTTGCACTTAGACCGTCGCCACGGTCAAACAAAGATGAGTTAGGTTCTGAAAATTGGTCAGAGGTTAGGGTACTCATATACGGAGCCATAGCCACTGACTATGCATCTTTTCGATTTACGTAGAGGTCGTAGCATCTGATCGAAGTCAGCCTATTGTTTCGATCTCTATTCTTGTCGAACTTAGTTAGCTTTTATGATGATGAACGATGATGATGATGACACTTAAACTTATTTTATGCACTATTAGAATTTATAAAGACAACCTACTGACCTGTAACAACCCAACCCGTTAACCAACCAATAATGCGGATAATTTTTTTTTTTGCTGGAACAGCATATGGAGCGGCGCGCCATATGGCCGCGCGGCGCGCCAAAGTGGCATGTCCAAAAAGTCATGAAATGCGAAAATGTTTGACCACTTCCCGACGTATTTAGACAAAACGCTTTTAACCATACATTAATATATATAGAACTAACACGTTCCATTAATAAAATTAGTCTTACGAAGACCGGGCCCACATCGGCCGTTTTACGACTTTCGTACGAAAATACAAGTTTTCAACCACATGATTTGTAATACAAAATAAAGGCCGAGCATGGCGATTGGGGATACGCTACCCAATCCTAATCAATCCAAAAGCAAGCCTTCTAAAGCAACTACGCAAGTCCACTAGTCCCCGCTTACCCGAGCCTCCGCATCCATGCAATCTATAAAAAAGTCAACAACGAGAGGGTAAGCTAACGCTTAGTGAATGCAATACTTATACATGTACATATGTAATTTACCTACACGCATCCACTTACAAAACCATGCAAACAAAATGCATAACGAGCTAGTAACACCAAACATACAACTAGCAACAACGTTAGTATATAAATCGTCACAATAATATACTAAAATCATAACAATGCATAAATATAACAAACCGTTCCCCGCTATGGCACTACCGACTTGTAGACGACCAATAACGTCGAGTCTCACTCGTATGTTGTCACCGACTTGTGACTCATCGAAGGGTGTCACCGACTTGTGAACTACCCACCAATATCTATGGGTCACCGACTTGTGAACGCCATGTGACATCACCGACTTGTGAAGCGCCACTAAGTGTCATCGACTTGTGAACACTATAGGGTGTCACTGACTTGTGAATCACCCAAGGGTATCACCGACTTGTGAACCCCCATCAATACATATGGGTCACCGACTGGTGAACCTCTATGTGGCATCACCGACTTGTGAAGCGCCACTAAGTGTCACCGACTCGTGAACACTATAGGGTGTCACCGACTTGTGAATCACCCAAGGGTATTACCGACTTGTGAATAACCTGTCGAGACACTACCGACTTGTAGTTCCCATCCCATCATACCAACAAATATGTCACCGTCTTGTGACATAACGCCCACTACTTACGATGTGGCACCAAAGGCCCACATCGCGTACGAGTAAATAAACCACATACATACATGTATAAATATTCCACTCACCTTTTCGCCTTGAAGAAATGCCACCGAATAATCCGCAACACACCGATGGAATGTACCTATTCCATTATCACAAACACCACAACATAATTAGGGTGGATTTACAAATCAACCCAAATTGACAACTAGTGCAATTTCGACCCAAATGCACTTCCAAGCACAAACCTTGCCCAAACTAACCAATAATCACTAACACAAGAGAGAATGGTCCTAATACGCCAATTAGACCCAATCATAGGTGTTAAACACCTATCTTGCCCAAAATGGCACTTAAACCCTAATTTTGACCCAAAGGAGTCAACATCGCGCCATTAGCGAGTTTTGAAACCAAAACATATTTAACTTGGTTTTATACTTCAACTTAATCCATTTTAAGTTTATAAACCTTATTAAATCGACAATTGAGTCATAATCATCACCAAACCCTAATCTTTGACTCTAGTCAAAGTTAATCAACCAAACATACCCGAAAGAGTTTCAACACTACTAGAATCACTAATACTAGAGATTACACACTACATACAAGCCTTAAACATGGTTAAATCATTAACCAACCCTAAACCCACCAACATCAACAATAACTAGTTACAATTACCCATTTCACCTCCTAAATGGGTTTTATAACTAACTAGTTCGAAACCCTAAACTTGAATATCAAATTACAAAGATGAAGTTCGGAGTTTGAACTTACCAATACCGCCAAAATGATGTCGTTGACGAGTAGAACAACTTTAATACCGGAGACTTGACCCGAATCAAACTTCTTCTTCTCCAAATGGATCTTTCTCTCACTTACAATGGGTTTCTCTCTCTAGGGTTTGATGAGAGTGTTTGATGAGTGAAAATGAGCTCCAATGGAGTTCTAGGTCAGTCTTGATGACCCCAAACCGACCCTAATTGAAAAGACCAAAGTACCCCTCATTTAAACCTTTTAAAAAGGCTGAAAATTGCCTCTGCAGCAATCGGCGCGCCGCGCCAGAAGGTGGAGCGCCGCTCCAAATAACTGGAAATTGTGGTCGAGCCCAAAACAGGTTTCAGCAATTTGTTTTGGCCATAACTTTTTGACCGTAACTCCGTTTTCGATGAATCAAATATCGTTGGAAATGTAATAAGATATTCTATCCAATGGTAAGGCTTTGAAACATCAAATCAAACTTTATTTGGGGTTGAAAAGATACGTACACACCTTGTCACTTCGGACAACGTCCAGTTTCCTTCGACGTTCGAGCAAGCAACACGTACACTTCATACACGCATCGTACACCATAAATACATTATGTACAATAAATATTTGGGTCTTACATGACCTAGTAACCCTTGATTTAGGTTGATGACCTTTCGGACCGACTTACTACTTGTGTACTTTCATTACCGACTTTACCGCTTTTATCACTGTGAGTTATAGCATCCCTTTTTACTTTAACTATTTTGGGACTGAGAATACATGCGCTTTTTACGTTTTACATACTAGGCACGAGTACTTAAACTTTATATGTGTGTGGGTTATACAATGGCATAAACATTCCCCTTAGCACGGTAACGTTTAGTCATTGGTTTTTGAACCGGTGAACGTGAATCTTAGATATGGATCCATAGGGTTTGACATCCCTACTCGGGCTAGTCACGCTAGCATTTAACGGGTGTTTAATACTTCGTGAGCATACACACTCGCCAAGTGTACTTTCAGGGGGTTATAAACGTTAAGTCTAGTTACCGGGTGCCCACGGTTATACATATACTTTTCATACTGTTTTGTTACACTGAAATCTCGTGGCCTACCTTACGTTACTGTTACAACTTAAACTATAGCTCACCAACATTCGTGTTGACTTTTAAGCGTGTATTTCTCAGGTGCCTAGAGGTTTCTTGCTTCCGCTGTTAGATTTGCTGTCTTGCTGTTAAGGACCTGCTGTATTAGTTATCCGCTGCATTACTAGAGATGTCTCATTCATGGAACTTTTCTTTTGCATTCGTAGTTTATGTTAATTTCAAACAATGGCTTTGTAACGACCTTCGGGTCAAATACTTATGTTTATGCTCCTATTCGTAGGATGCACGTTATCTTTTGTAAAACGCTATCTTTTTATGAATGCAAACTGGTTTTCAAACAGCATATAGTGTTTGACCGTGTGAAGATCCTGTTGTTGACGAATCGTACACGATGGTTTTGTACGGGGCGTCACATTCACGTTGTGTAATATGATGCATGCATACACGAGCCCTCTCATAGTATTCACCTTGTTAACACTTGTTGGTTATTGAAAAATATTTCAACGACCATGTAAAATCTCAAAAGTCCTCTTGACATCCTTTCGAGCACCAACATGTTTTTTTTGGATAATATGAACGCTTTGGATTAATTCACTTGCATAAGCCTTAACAACTGAAGCCTATGTTGGGTAAATCCCGTCAGCTAAATAGTATAATATATATATCGAGTATATAAATAATAGAATTGTAATTATCAAAAATTAATAATAAATACATATATATCCGTTTGTAACGGATATATATATATAAAATTTATATGCTTCGTCCATTTGAAAGCCAACGTCGGATTCTGGACTTTGGTAAATCAAAGCCGAAATTGACGTTGGACCGGTGCCGAATCTACAGTTGATTTCAAAAAATGTCAAAATCGACGTACGACACCCGATGCTCTTATAAGTATGCATTTCAATTGCTGATGCTCTTATAATATACAAAATCTAGTCCATTTTGATAATCTTTTTTTAAATCAGCTTAATATTAATGTGAAAACATTTAGAAGTGACAATGGAACTAAACTTATAAACAACAATATGGAGCAGTTTTGTTAATCTAAAGGGATTATTCATCAAACTTCTTGTGTTTAGACTCCACAACAAAATGGAGTGGCTGAAAGGAAAATAGGAATCTTCTTAATGTGTATAGATCCCTTATGTTTCAGGGGGGATTACCCATTTCTATGTGGAGTGACTATGTTCTTACTGCTTGCTATTTGATCAACAGGACTCCAACTTCTGTGCTGTCTGGTAAAACTCCTTATGAACTTATGTATGAAAAAGAACAAAATTTCTCTCATCTAAGGTGTTTTAGTTGTCTTTGTTATTCAACTATTTCATATCCAGATGACAAGTTTAATAATAGGTCTGAAAATGTGTTTTGATTGGTTTTTCAAATGTCAAAAAAGGTTACACATTATATAGTCTTGAAAATAAAAACTTTATTTATTCTAAAGATGTCAAATTTTACGAAACTGTTTTTTCTTTTAAACTTAAATCTTTCAAGAATTCTTTGGATAAATATGATGTGAATCATTTAAACTTTTTGATCAAACTATTTTTGAAAATGTTTATCCTAATCCTGACGCCTTAAGTCCCAATGATGAGGATGGAGATATATCTAATGGTGATGACAGTAATGGTCTTGGTCAAGAAGACATTATATCTTTTGATCAAGACAATATTGCAACTTCATCTGATGAAAATTCTACTCCTTAAGGCAATCAAAATCTAAATCTAAATGATAATCAAAACAATGTTGAAATTCTAAGGAAGTCTACCAGACATGCTACTATGCCCCAAAAGTTAAGGAAAAGTTAAGTATGTGATTGAAAGGGTTGTTAACTATTCTTTATAATATACTTATAATGTACGTTTTATGCCTCATCTAAATAAATCTTTAGAATCCGAAACATATAATGAGGCTATTTAACATGAGTGTTTGATTGAAGCCATGAATAATGAAATGGGGGCACTTAATAGAAATAAAGCTTAACAAATCATTAATTTATCTAAGGATAGATAAGCTATTGGTTGTAAATGGATTTATAAGATAATATATAAGTCCAATGGTGAAACTCAAAGATATAATGCTTGACTTGTTGCAAAAGGCTTTAGTCAAAATGAGGGAATAGATTATGAAAAAACTTTTTCTCTTGTTGTGAAGCATGTTATTGTTAGATGTTTAATCACTTTAGCTGTTCAAATGATTGGCCTTTATATGAGCTTGATATTAATAATGCTTTTCTTTATGATGATCAATCCGAGGAAGTGTATATGATATTACCTGATGGTTATTTTTATGGCCAAGAACACAAAGTTTGCAACTTTTAAAGTCTTTGTATGGTTTAAAGCAAGTCTCAGGGCACTGGAATGCTATGTTAAATGTTGCCTTGGTTGATTATGACTTTAAACAAAGTTTGTGTGATTATTCTTTGTTTGTGAAATCCGATGGTGTTATATTTATGGCTTTGTTGGTTTATGTTGATGACATTGTCATTAATGGCAATAATGTTAAAGAAATTGATATATTAAAGAGTTCCTTAAATGTAAATTTCAAATTAAAGATTTAGAGAAACTTAAATATTTCTTGAGAATTGAAGTGTTGAATATTGATGGTGGCATGTGTATGTCACAAAAGAAATATTGCTTAAAATTATTATGTGATTATGGATTGCTCCAACCTGCTAAAACTCCCATTGAACCAAATCTTTATATTGCTTGTCAACCCACATATAAAAATAGGTCTTCGTCTAACATTGTTGAGTACCTTAAATTTGTGGGAAGGTTAAATTTAAACTCTTATAAGGCCTGATATTTCTTTTTTTGTGCATGTTTAAAGTCAATACATGCATGCACCACTTCAGTCTCATCTTGACTTGGCATTTAGAAACCTAAGGTAATCTAAGTGGGCTTCGGGTAAAAATATCGACATTGTTAAAAGTAGTTTATTCAGTTTAAAGGCTTTCTGGGATGCTGATTGGGCTAAATGCAAACTTAACATAAAGTCTGTAACTAGATACTTGGTATTTTCCTGTGATTCTCTTGTTTCTTGAAAAAGTAAAAAACAAGCCATTGTATATAGATCCTTACTACACCTGTTTATAGAGCCATGACTACAACAGCCTGTGAAATAACTTGGATTGTGAATCTTTTAAGTGATATAAAGATAAAGATTGATTTACTTGATGAACTATACTGTGATAATAAGCCTGTTATGGAGATTGCTGATAATCCAATTCTTCATGAAAGAACAAAAAACTTTGGCATTGATTACCATTCTATAAAAGTTGCATTCGGGTTAATTAAAACCATTAAAGCTCCAAGTGAACAACATGCTGCTGATATATTAACTAAAGGGTTGAGTGTTTCACAACACTCATACATTTCTAGTCTTCTTGGTCTTATAGATTTATTTCAGAATAAATTTGAGGGGGAATGTTAAAATAATAGCATGATACATCAAATTTTATTTTGAGATCTTTTGTGTTTTATTTCTTATTCGTGGTTTCTAGAATATTTCAGGGTTTTTGCAATGTTTTATAAAGAGAGGGGCTAAAGTTGTAGATTGCAAAAGCTGGGTTTTTTTTTTTTTATGTTTGTTTGTCTATATTGGAGGGTTGCTAATGCTCTATCTTTGATCTTGAGGGACTATTCCCGTTCATCATGTGTTATACATCCAGATGAGGCATTAGAGTTTCTAGAACGTTCTGAAAAAAACAACCCTATTTTTCTCTTTGCGCGGTTCATCATCCAATTTGTGTATTTTGTGACATTCAGTCATCATCTTGGTGATTGAGAGTGTTTAAAATCATTTAGTTCAGACGATTGTTTGATTTGCGAGTGTTATTTGAATTTGTAACCCTTTTATTCCGTTCTACGAATCCCTATGTTATTGTTAACAATTTTAGCACAAATTATTGAGATATTTTGATGTGTTTGATTCATATGTTCGTATAAAAAATCACAATCTTAAAGGCAATAGCTAAACATTAATTGTAAAATCATTATTTTTCAATATAAAATTACATATTTTCTTGAATAAATTCCTTGAATAAGTTGACTCGTAAATTTAAGTATGGAAGTAAATTATAATATAGAAATTTAACACTTTATAATAAATGATTAAACATATATTTAACATTCTTCAAGATTTCATAAGATTTATTAAAAAGAATTTAAGAATATAACTAAAACTTACTGTATGTTTTATAAGTTTCAGTTCAGAAAAACTATATTAACCAAGGTTTCAAAAGACGTGAGACGGGGTCGAGACGGTCGGATCCTAAAAGGGTCGAGACGTTTGAGACGGGGGTTAAGACGGACGTTGATCAAAGTTGACTTTTAAATATATAAGTATATAAATGTATATATGTGTACATATTTTAAAGCCAAAAACTTTAATTGACTAATTTGTACCCATAATCGCTATCACCATTAATATAAGAGAAAATTGGATAAATGGTCCCTGTGGTTTACATGAAATGGGGTAAATGGTCCCTGATGTTCATTTTCGAGGTTCTTGGTCCTTGTGGTTTACATAGCCGGTGTAAATGGTCCTTGTCAATAACAGCCGTTAAAAATGTCCGTTAACTTTAGTCATGTGCGATGCATGTGAGGGTAAAACCGTCATTTAGTATTTCTCTTACTTTTCCTTTTCTATTTTCTTTTCTTGTTTTCTTCTCCATGTTATTAATTAAACCCACCAACAACAAAAATGCTTAAACAGTTGACCTTCATCCTCTTAGACTACCTGCAACTCAAATATAAAACGTCTAAAGTTTTATCAAATTTCAGTTTCAAATCAAAATTAAATAAAAAATAAAAATCTTAACTTCAATCTAACACAAACCTGGAGACCCATTTTATCATAAAATCCTTAAACTAAAAAACTCAAAGTTAAATCTTCACCCGTTCTCATCTAACTTTCTTTTCAAATTCATACCTATATTCAATCTTATTTCTTCAACGAGTTAGAAATTAGAAGGAAAAAAAAAAACATTAACACCACCGGACCATCACCCTCTCAAACAATTAATTTATTTATACACATCTGAATATACAGACATCAACAAGTTTCTATCTTTTTTGATTTTTAAAAGGGTTATTCTCATTTATCAACTCACTTGTGATTTTATGTGTTAAAAATATATTTTTTGAAATGGATTGGAAGAACCTCTGTTGGACAACTTAAGAGATCACAAGTTTAAGCACGTGACCACCACCACTTGATTTCATTTCCTTTTTAAATTCCATTTTGTGGGTTATCACGTTTATACTCCCCTTGCCATTTCGTTCAGATATGATTCTAGATCTACAACAAAACTCTTTAAGAAAATCATGGTCGAAAAAACGAACCATCACAACTAACTCCGACGCCGGAGATACCGATCAGATCCACCACATCGCTTACGACGGAGATAACAGTTGATGGCGACAGAGATAACGACGGAGAAGAGGTGGCTGTTGAGTGAGGGACCCACATTCCAGATTCAACCAAAGTAACAGATCCGGATCGTGAAATCATTGGTGGTAAGTATGTTATCAAACACATTAAAATAATAATACCAGAATCGATTTGAAATCTTCGATTTGAAACCATTAAAGAATCCGTTTCATTTACACGTTTTGTGTTTGATTTATTGAAACATTTAACTTGTAATTAGGGTTATTGAAACATTTAACTCGTTTCATTTACAGCGTATTCTGTTTAAAATGGGAGATAGGAAAAAAGAACAAAGAAAGGAAAAAGACACAGGGAGAAGAAACATGGAGAAGAAAACATTTACAAGAGGCATTAAATTGAATTTGTGCATCTGGTTGAGCATCTTTCATGTTTGGTGGTTTAATAAACATGGAGAAGAAAAAAAATAAAAAGAAAAGAAAAAAGAAGAGAATTAATAGATGACGGTTTTTCCCTCACATGCATCGCACATGACTGAAGTTAAAGAACATTTTTAACGGCTGTTACTGACAGGGACCACCCACCCTCGTTTTGTAAACCACAGGGACCACGGACAACGAAAATGAACATCAGGGACCATTTATCCCATTTCATGTAAACCACAGAGACCATTTATCCAATTTTCTCTTAATATAATACAGAAAATTCAAACTAAAATACGACAAATTTTATCAATTTTCTGGCTTTTTCAAATTTTGGGAGACTTTGACATGAATTTTTTCAACGTTAACCCGAATTTTGACCGTTGATTATCATATTAGAAGGTTTTCTCCGAGACGAGACGAGCTAGTCACCAAACCGTTACAACGGGCGTCGCAATGGCTCGAGACGGGGTGTTTTGCAACAGTAGTATTAACCCATAATCTAGTGTGTCAAATATACCGTTAATAATTCAATTATCTATGGAGTATTTCATTTCATTAAAAAAATAAAATAATATAAAAAAGGGGCCAGCCCAGTTTATAATGATTGCAGACACATGCTAGTCTTCGTGTTTCCTACACACATGACTCTTGCCTAGCCTACTCTTGCCCCCAATTTCTCTTTCTTTCTTTCCCATTTTCACTCACTTTTATATACGTAAAAAAAAAAAAAAAAAAACACAACAATATACACACAGATTCTTAACAAAAAGGGTTGGGGAGAAGCAAATTTCTTGTGAACCAATGCACACACACTTCACGACGTAATTATTCTTTTATTTAACCATTATTATATAAAAAATTAAATAATAATAATAATTACATAATATATAAGTGGTGAAGAAATACTTTACAAGTGTGTTGGTATTGTGTAGTGCTTTGGGGTTAGGGTTTTGGCATGGAAATGTTGAGGGAAGGTGGAGGATCATCGGCGGCGGTGGAAGGCGGAGGAGGACGGAGGAAGCCGTCGTGGAGAGAGAAAGAGAATAATCGCCGGAGAGAGAGACGCCGGCGAGCAATTGCGGCGAATATTTATAATGGATTGAGAGCTCAGGGGAATTATAATTTGCCAAAACATTGTGATAATAATGAGGTTTTAAAAGCTCTTTGTAAAGAAGCTGGCTGGGTTGTTCTTCCTGATGGTACCACCTTCCGCAAGGTATTATTTTATCCTTTTATTCTTCAATTTTTAAATTAAAATTTATTTTATTTTATGATGGAAATGGAAATTTGTTTAAAAAAAATTTAAACTTGCAATTCATCGCTTTAGGGTTTTTATGATGTAGATTTATTGAGGTTTCTTGTTACTAATTGATCAATTGAGATTGAATAATTGAAATTAATTTGTTGAATTTAGGGGTTTTGATTTGCAGATCTGCTAATTTTGGTTTAATAATTTAATCAGCTTCGGTAATCAGTAGTACTCTGGTTAATCAATTATTGTGAATTTAACTTAATAAAGAATATTTATTGGATTTAATAATTTGGGGGTTGATTTTGAAAATCATCAATTGTTAGCTTAAATTTCCACAAGTTAGATAATGTAGCACTCAAAGTTTGGTTTAAAGATTTGACTTTTGTTATCGGAAGAGTTCAATTAGCTTTTGTTCTTCTAGTTGTACTTGCCTTAATTTATGTAAATTTATAAACAAAATTTGTATACATAAATTGTGGGTTAGTTCTAAATAAATAAATTATCTTAATTTTTTTGGTAGTACATAATGTATGCTTTAAAAATTTGATCTTGATGAATAAATTCAGGGTTCAAGGCCACCATTGCCTGCTATTGAAACAGGAGGTACATCAAACAACACTACACCATCTTCTTCCCAAAAACCGAGCCCACAATCATCATCATTTGTGAGCCCGATACCTTCATATCAATGCAGCCCGTCGTCCTCGTCATTCCCTAGCCCAACCAACTTTGACTTGACCAAAAACCCATTCGCTTATCTTAACTCGATTCCATCTTCGCTCCCACCTCTTCGTATCTCAAACAGTGCTCCCGTGACCCCACCACTTTCATCTCCGACTTCAAAATGCCCCAAACCCAACAATTTCAACTGGGAATCGTTCGCCAAACAATCGATTTCCTCGTTCAATTTGCCATTTTTTGCGTCTTCTGCCCCTACAAGTCCTACAAGGCACCAACGGTTTACAACTATTCCCGAATGTGATGAATCTGATAGCTCCACTATTGACTCGTGTCATTGGGTGAGGTTTAAGAACGATGAGCCAATGTTGACTAACCCAAATTCGCCAACGTTTAACTTGGTTAAACCAACGGCTCCTATGAGTGTTGTGAAAGATTCTTGTTCCGAAAAAGGAAAAGGAAAAGGTATTGAGTTCGAGTTTGAAAATGGAGGGGTGAAAGCGTGGGAAGGCGAGAGGATTCATGACGTCGGATTGGATGATCTCGAGCTTACGCTTGGAAGTGGGATTGCTAAAATGTAATGTGTGTATTGTTGTTATGCTTATTCTACAGTTTTATAAGTTTAGAGGTTAGCATACAAGTGAATTTTCTTGAAGATGCACATTAAACTAGTAGAACTTAAGAGGTTTCAATTTCAATTTTTTATTTTATATGATGCAGTGATTGCAAACCATTTAAAATTTGTGAAATAGAGTGGATCTTTTCATCAGTTTGATCAAAAAGATTGAATGGATGTTATCTTTCTTGCTTTCTTGTCAAAGTTGCTTCTTCTATTCACTTCTAAGTTTTGAAAATCTACTATTTTATTTTATTTTATTTTATTATTATTATTTTTTTTTTTTGCGAAAAAACGAAAACTCATATAGAAACGATGACGTTTTCTAAATGAAAACACCATCAACAGAGAATACAAATGACTTGGGAAAAACGGGAAGACTCGCGCTTAAAAAGCAACCAACTAAACAATAAAACATTTATAAGCGAGCCTCCCTAACATCCCAAATTTTTTTACGAACATATTAACGAAACAAAAAACTGAAAATAGACAAAGATACAAGGAACGAAACCAACCAAAGAAAACGCGACGGACCATAACAATCAACCTCGAGGACCCGCCCTTTTCAATTTTCCATTTACCGTCTCTTTCAAAGAGTTTTTCCCGGACCGATTCTCAATCTTGTAAGATAACACGTTAGCAGACCCATGACCCGGTGCGCTCTCCCCGGCCAACCGTGTCATCATATCGTCGAATGCCGCGAAAGTCTCTGCGGACATGTTTCCACTCCCAATTGCCAATGAGCCACCATCTCTTCCACCTTGAGGGCCCATAAACAAGTTCTGAATTGCGTCCCCGTAATCCAAGTCGTCGATGTTATCTTTAAGATTATAAGAACCCGATGTAGAAGCCTCGATCGCCTTCTTTTTTGACATCGGGTTAACCTCGCTAAGTAAACATCTTGAAACATCTTATTCAAAACATACCACGCTTTACAAAAACCGTCACACGACGGAACCTCGCAATCACAATACCGTCTTCCACTACGACCAATCAAAATCGGTTTTGGCCTTTCACCGTTAGATTCTTCCTTTTTTTTTCCGACAATTCTTCCTTCATTCTCTTTTTCTCCTTCTTCAAACGTTCCAATCTAACAGCAAACGTGTTAATGGATCTATCAAAATTTGAAGTGGATTTATCAACACTCATTATTTTTGTCCCCTTTTATGAATTACTCTGTAGATTAGAAAAAATGGTATTTGTGATTAAAATGTGTGGGGTTATAATGTCTAAGGGTACTGAGAGTGGCTCGTTTTTTACGCCATTTTGCTTATGGAATGTGGGAATACAAGCATCCTGCCACTCCTGGCCGGTGTTCCTTTCGGTGTTCACTCGTCGTTTTTGATCTTACTTGCGTTTTAAGACTTTGAATATGCACATTACACTTTTTGTTTTTATACTCCAACAGATACAAAATATTACTTAAAAAGAAAAGTTAATACTTCAATTCTCTAAAAAAGCTACGCACTACAACCTCATTTTCTTACGAATTCTCTTTTGCTTTCTTCATATATCTCTCAAATATGTATAACAAAATATCTACCTCTTTCCAAGAGGAAACTATGTCACAAATGACTTTTTGTGTCCTACGGTTCTACAACCATCAGAATTTACAAAAGGAACGCAATTATGATGATCTTGTATCATATAGCATAACATGATTAATGAAGATAAGAGAATGAGATATTTCATGAAGCCGTTGGAAATATGCAAGGTACATGGATCGATAGATTTGAAATGTACGAGAGAATGACTATGGAATTACTTGATAGATGTATGATCGATAGTCCAACAACTTGTCCTACAATATAAGTTCAAAAGTCTATTAGTTTCTAAAACTAATTGGTAGTAGAAGAAGTTCCCCTTTTACTTATATCCATACATTTGTTTTTTCTAATATCTGTTGTGAGACTTTAGTTTGCATCCATACAAACCTCCCCCAAATCTAAGTCTCTATATTAATCATTGCTTACATCGAGGGGTGCCCCACGTCACTGCAGCGTTCGCTAAGGGGTGCGCTCACTTCGTTGTCCACTACATCCGGACTATAGTCTGGCTCTGATATCACTTGTAGGAGAATCGATGATATGGTTTGGTTTTAAGGATCATTACACTCTGGTACCATGAAGGCATGAACGAATTGGTGATCAAAGTTGATCTTTTCATTATTTGATCCAGTACGTATAAAGAAAATACATAAGTATAAAAGAAAAATATATAATACTTATTCCTATATACATGCCTAATATAAAAAGACTAAATTAGGAGCAAATATACAATACACATGAAGCAATACAATTTACTATATAAATAATACTCTGTACAGTTTTAGTATGTTACTATGGAACAGAAATAAAAAAGATAAAAGTGATATTAAAAAGATTGAACATGAACATGAGTGTCAATTTCATGATGCATACTCAATGGAGTTCTGAAATTTTTTTCAGTACTAATTATATTTAAATGTTATTTTAGTGGTTGTTTACTTTCAAAAAACTACAAGTTCGGAAAGTATATGTTGGGTCTGAATAGTTAAATATAGTGGTGTCCTATAGATTTTAAAGGAAAAACTATAAATTCGACAAAGATATGAGGTCCTCCAGTTAAATTTGGTGATGTTCTATACAATTCACAGGGTATTTTCTAATAATAATTTTTAAACTAGCGGTGTCCCGTGACCCTACGGGTCACTACTTGAACTCGACACTGATGAAGATGAGGGTGGGTAAATGATGATAGAATGATGAAGCAAATGGATAAAATGACAAAATTATCCTTATGTGCATTGCAAATGATCATACTTAACAGAAAATACTAACTGTCATTAGTGTCAGGGTAATTGGTAAATGAATGTCAATAGAGTAAAAAAAAAAGTCACATAAGTTGGTTTGATATAAAATTTAGACCAATGATGCAATTTGTCAAAATATAATCAAGTCGGTCAAATTAGAATTACTCCCTAAAATTAAATATCCAGTCTTGCACAACAAGTTAATGTGGATAGGTGAATGCGATTTTCATCGAATATATCTCAAACGGTAAAAAAAATATCACCCCAAATTTTCATGCCGTTATTAAAAACAACCGACTTACATTTAACTAAACAACATTCCATAATTAAAACTTATATTTCCTATTTTCCCTATATATTCTCACTTCATCATTACTGTTTCAACACTCCATCTTTTACATCTTTCTTTCTGCAATCAACGCCACTAGTCCACTACTAAGAAATTTACCCCAATTCTTCATGCCATTTTCGTAACCGACTTACGTTTAAATTTAATTAAACATCATTCCATAATTAAAACTTTTATTTCCAATTATCCCTGATATATACCCAATTCATCACTACACTTTCATCAAAAATCAATCTTTTACATCTTTCTGCAATCAACAACCAAATTTGAGCTTATTTCACTTCTAAAGATTTAAACTTTTTTTATTATCATAAAATTTTAATGGATCTTGATCGAGTGTATATACACCTCTACAATACCATGCATGACATTCGTGCTTATTCTTTTTTCACAATTGATCCTACACATTTCTTGACTACTAAAATCATCACTCAATCATTGCAACGTTACCATCCTCTTGATCATCCATTCACATGGTACGTGTACAAAAACCTAGCAATTATTGTAAACGCTAACGACATTCAACAATATCAACAACCACAGTTTATGTATGGACCGTACGATCAAACGCCTCCATATGTCCACGTGGAACCCGCTGATGCAACTTTGATTCTAGATAAATTTGGTATCCATCAAATTAGCAGCGATTTTCGACGATTCAAGAAACCCATGAGATTGAATGAAACAGTAATTTATGGAGAATTTGATAATAACAAATTATTTGAAAGAGGAAGATGAAGAAATTTGTGCAATTTGTCAAGATGAGATCGAAAATTATGAAAAAGTTGGAGAATTGGAATGTGGGCATCAATTTCATCCGAATTGCATTAAGAAGTGGCTCGTTAGAAAAAATGTGTGTCCTCTATGTAAGGCTCAAGGTTTGAAAGTGTAAATAAAGCGATTATGGATTTATCTTAATCATGCCAATTTTTTGTTTTTGTTTTGGGGTAAAAAGATTTAGTCATGGATTTATGTATTTTTTTGGAATAGTTGATCAGTTGATGTGTATTGAGGTATTAGCTAGGTGGTTCGTGTTTTTATAACTGATTAGGATTCTTGAAACGAACATTTATTAATGAATTATCGTATACTTCGTTGAAAGTTGGAAAATTAAATTTGTATAAAAGGAAATATGTTCTTGCAAAAGGTTCATTAAAATATTTTAGTGTGGAAAAAATAGATTAAAAATAATACTACACAAAAGATGTGGGTATGGTCACATTAAAACGTGAGTAGACGGATTTGACCAATTTATAAGAAAATAGTTATTTTGGGATATATTTTGGAGTGTCAAGAAAGTAATTATTTAAAATGAATGTAGAAAACAAAAAGAAAGGTAAATGGGATAAAGTTATTGCTCCTTGGGGGGGGGGGGGGGGGGGGGTGGGGGGGGGGGGGGGTTGGGTTTCTAAATATCGAGAGTTTGAAAGGTAAAAATCTTGCTTTGTTAGGTAAACGGTGGTGGAGGTTTAAAACTGAAACCAACGCCTTATGGGTAAAAGTAATTCGTAGTGTCTATGGTTCTTGTGGTAACCTAGTGTCGGAAAGTGGGTTTTCCACACTCCAACTCTAGGTGTTTGGAATAACATTGTACGTGCAGGAAAAAGTATTGAAGAACTACATGCTTCTTTCAAGAATTCGTTCGTGAAAAAATATTGGGAACGGTTGTCATACTTCTTTTTGGAAGGACCATTGGATTGGGGATAATTGCTTGAGTATTCTCTTTCCTAGGCTGTTCAGATTAGAGTCCAACATCAATGCAACTGTTAGAGATCGTGTTGCTGCTGCAAATATTGGAACCCCAATATCGACATTGAATGCATTTGTCACTCACAATTAAGAGGAAACTCTTCACACACCATCGCATTGAGTACCCGGTGTGTTTTGGATTAAACGGAAAGGCATAAAGCATGCACCGTATCACCCCAACTAGATCCTTGAGAAAACCCCCTCCCATGATTAGAACTCTCGCCTATTATTTCAAGGACGTGAGTCCGAGATCAACATAAGAGTTGTACCACTTAGGCAATATCTCGGTGGTTTAAATGCCTTTATCCTCTTGTGTTAAATGCTTAACAATTAAAGGTGATAATCCATGTGATGAAATCCGTGTAATTTACAATATATATAACAGCCGGCACGAATAAACAGTATCACTACAGTACCCGATACAGTAACTTTTTTACAAACTTCGTTTGCTACAGTACCGCTACAGTAATTTTTTTATTTTTTTTATTTATTTTTTTTTTTACAAACTTCGTTTAGTAGGTTCAAATTTTCAGGCCCAACGAAGTGGGCCAACGGCCACTTCCTAGTTTATGGTATTAACAGATCAAAATTTTCACTATTCACACAGTTCTAATATATACGGAGTAATAAGCTTCTATTTGGTATACTAATATTAAGAGCTTATTAAAGCTTGTGGTTATAATTTTATTAAGCTATAAGCTTTATGAAGATTCTCAATTAAGGATATAATACGTTAAAATATAAAACTACATATGGGATCATAATTCATGGATGCTAATTCGTATCGCTTACTTGTTCTGTTTTATTGTATGTTTTATGAAGATCTTCATTTGAATCAGTTTCTTTTCTTAGAATGTTATAATTTTTTCATTTCTTTGATAAAACTTTCTTTATTTAATCCTCGTTTTTTGCAAAATTTAAAAAAATTAAAATAAATGAAGTTTAAGGAGAAAAATTAAAATGGAAGGATAAATATCACCACGGATACAATAAAATGTACAACCGACTATATTTATTTTACTCCGTACTTTTATAATTAAAATCATTAACAAATTAACAATTGATAACGAGTGGTTACTTCAAGTAGTGGATGAAGAATTCACCGGAAACAAATCTGATATCCAAAACACTAACGGTCATACAACGGTTAAAAAATGTTACTCGGTCTGGATCATTAATCACGCGCCCAAGTATAGTTACCGACTTAATTAATTAATTAATTATATAATAAACCTTCCATACTTAAGATTTTAATATCGTCTATATATAAAACATTCCATAGTAAAGATTTTAACATCTCTCTCTCTCTCTCTATAAATTGTCTTCATCTCTTACACCTTCACATCTCATCTCGCCTACACCATCTTCTGCAACTTATAATTTCACCTCTAAAAATTTCATCTTTTTTGTTTTCTTCGATTTATAATGGATTTTATTAATATTAATCCACACCCACATCATACTTATTCTTATTTTACCCAATCACCCCAACTTCACTATCCTGTTTATTATCCGTTTCCATGGTATATGCCGACTAAGAAAATATCGTTAATGTTAATCACATTCGACAACATCGTACTTTTGGATCATATGATCAAACACTTAATACCGATGATGATGTTCTGATTCTAGATGATATTGGTACTGATCAAATTAATGATGGTCTTCAACAACAATCGATGAGTTCCACGCCTACTGATGAAACCCTAATTATGGATGACGATCATAATTTGATGAATATGTAACGACCCGAATTCGTTATAATAAAAACACACCTTAAAAAAAATTTGAACCAATACATCTGGACGGCGTCCAGTTATCTGGACGGCGTCCAGCAGAGAAGACCAGGACGGCGTCCAGCAGAGAAGACCAGGACGGCGTCCAGAGGATCTGGAGGGCGTCCAAATGAACTACCAGATTCTGACCTTGTGGTCCAACTTACTCGAGCGGAAAACCCGCTTCCTGACATTTTTAAACGAAATGACTTTCACAGCAATTCACATTAAGTAAAACTAAGAAGTTTTCACAATAAAACCGAGTTTTACAACATCGGGCCCACATCGGCCGTTTTACGGATTTCGTTCAAATATACAAGTTTCGACCATAAGAGTTTAAATTCCAAACGACACTTAGAGCATGGTGTTTGGGGTTAAACTACCCACATCTTGACCAAACTTCAAAAGCTAAACATTTCAAATGCGTCCCCTATCAAAACAAAGCGGGAGACTACTAATCCAACCGAACACCCTTACCCTTGTCCACACCGGAACCTAAAAAGAGTAAACAACGAGAGGGTAAGCAAAACGCTTAGTGAATGCAATAGTTATACACACACACACACACACACACATATATATATATATATATATATATATATATATATATATATATATATATATATATATATATATATATATATATATATATATATATATATATATATATATAATCTATCTACTTGCAATCACTTACACACATACCGCATACATGCTAGCAACATATTTAGCATACCATCTCAAGTACGAAGCTAAAAATCTCCAATACCGCAACTAGCATAAACAATAGCATATAATCGACATAATACAATATGCTACAATGCAACACACAACCATGGTTAACCATACTCACGTCATAGTGCTACCGGCTCTTTGGTTCACACCATACGCATCGGTTATGACGCTACCGGCTCTTTGGTTCACATCACAACCCGAGTCATACTCGCTCTAAGTGCTACCGGCTCTTTGGTTCACAGTATAACACACGTACTACGATGCTACCGGCTCTTTGGTTCACATCATAGCACAATCGCACATACTATGGCACTACCGGCTCTTTGGTTCATACCATAGCATACAAATAAATACATTATATACATACACGTATAATTATTCCACTCACCTCAACGTCGTTGGTGAATGTTAAACCAAGCTCGCAACCTTCAACGTAAACGTACCTATTACATTAAGCATATAATCAAACACGCAATCAAGTTGGTCAACCAACTCGCTCACCATCCTAGTGTCATTTTGACTCATGGCGCAATTCCGACCCATTTGCACACTTAGCCCTAATATTAGGTCAACTTCGTCAAAACCCTAACACTAGCCATTTATGGTCTTAATACACTTTTAACGCAAGGTTATCGCATTTTCATACACATTGAACAACCTAGGTCACCCCAAAACTCATTTGACCCATTTTGTGGTTAACACACCCATTTAGGGTCACCCACATACCCAAATAACACCCACTTACATAATATCTAGGTGTGTTAGTAATTAACTAACCAAATTAAGACTCATAAGCTCAATTAACATTTCAAAACCCTAGGTTAGTCATCTTTGAGTCCTCATGACCCAAACTTACCCAAAAACCCCCAAATCACTAAACAAAGGGTTTTATGTTCATCACCAACCCAAACCCTAACCCTAAACTAATTTAAAGTAAGGAAGTCAAGATCAGGACTTACCACAATAATCACAACGTAGCTAGGGACTAGACGAACAACTTTAAAACCCGAACTTTAACCCGAAACAACCTTTTTCCTCCTTGATTTGAGCTCTTTCACTCTAAAACCTTCTCTCACTCTCTAGAATTAAAGTGGAAGGATGAGGTGGTTGAAATTGGTGTAATGACACCCACCAACTAATCTTTGGGCCTTTAAGTCGTCCCCATGTGAAATTACCAAACTACCCCCTTTAAATATCTAAAAGTAAAACAGCTGGTCAGCCAGATCATCTGGACGGCGTCCAGAATACTGGACGGCGTCCAGAATACTGGACGGCGTCCAGAATACTGGACGGCGTCCAGTCCTTCAAAACAGGACGGTGTCCCCTTCTTTTGGACGGCGTCCCAAACATCTGGGAAAAACATGATCTTACAACTCTCCCCCACTTGAACCGGATTGCGTCCTCGCGGCCCAAATCGCATGACAAGCAGGAAGATACACCAAAACAAACTCTTCGGATTCCCATGTAAACTCGGAACCTATACGTCGACGCCATAGAACCTTAAAAGTTCTCACCTCTTTATTTCTCAACATTTTCACTTTCTCATCAAGTATGGCAATCGGTTCCTCGACATACTCTAACTTGTTGTTTAGCTCGATCTCTTCTAATGACACAAATGATGAATCATCCGCAAGACACTTACGGAAATGGAAAACATGAAATGTATTATGGATCCCCGCATGCTCTTCGGGTAATTCCAAACGATACGCAACTTCGCCAACCAAAGCCAAAATTTTAAATGGCCCAATAAACCGAGGAGCTAACTTTCCCCGCTTTCGAAACCAAATAATACCCTTCCATGGCGAAACCTTAAGCATCACCATGTCGCCTTCTTGGAACTCAATCAGTCGTCTACGTTTGTCGACATACGACTTTTGTCTATCTTGAGCCGCTTTCAAATGAGTCCGAATAATCTCAATCTTACTATTCGTCTCTAAAACCAAATCGGTACTCCCGATTTCCCTTTATCCCACTTCACCCCAACAAATAGAAGTTCGACACCTCCGCCCATAAAGCATCTCATAAGGTGGCATCCCGATACTAGTATGATAACTACTATTGTACGAGAATTCCACCAAGGGCAAGTGCTCATCCCAACTACCACCGAAATCGATAATACACGCAGGTAACATATCCTTCAATGTTTGATTCGTACGTTCGGTTTGACCGTCTGTTTGAGGATGGTACGCCGTGCTCATTCTCAATTGTGTACCCATATCTTCATGAAACTTATTCCAAAACCGAGACGTGAAACGGGTGTCTCGATCCGAAATAATAGATATAGGGACCCCATGTCTTGATATCACCTCCTTGATAAACAACTTGGACAAAACCTCCGACGAGATCGTTTCCCGAATGGGAAGAAACAAAGCACTTTTCGTCAACCGATCAACTATCACCCAAATTGAATCAAATTGGGTTCTCGCCGTCTTTGGTAACTTTGTAATGAAATCCATGATAATGTGCTCCCATTTCCATTTCGGTACTTCCAACGGTTGTAACTTACCATACGGATTTTGGTGCTCGGCCTTAACTTGCAAACATGTGACACATTGTTCAACATACTTTACAACATCACGTTTCATGCCCGACCACCAATACTCTTTCTTCAAATCAAGATACATCTTCATCGCGCCTGGATGAATGAAATACTTTGACTTATGCGCTTCGTCAGGTAGCACTTGTCGGTAATCTCCCATTCTAGGTACCCACACTCGTCTTTGGAAGGATAATAAACCATGCGGCCCTAAGGTAATATACTCTGTTTGCCCCATGATTCGTTCTTCATACTTGTTGTTAACAAATGCTTCAATTTGAATTTCACTAAGCTTTACAAGAAAATCGTTAGTAATAATCATGCGTAACGATCCTACTCGTATCACCGGATGTTAACTCTTTCGACTTAACGCATCCGCGACCACATTCGCCTTACCCGGATGGTAAAGTATCTCACAATCATAATCCTTTACCACATCCATCCACCTACGTTGACGATAATTCAAATCTCGTTGATCAAAAAGATGTTTTAAGCTCTTGTGATCCGAATAAATCGTACACTTGACACCGTACAAGTAATGGCGCCAAATTTTCAACGCATGAACCGCCACCGCCAATTCAAGA
Source organism: Rutidosis leptorrhynchoides (assembly GCF_046630445.1). Classification (NCBI taxonomy): domain Eukaryota; kingdom Viridiplantae; phylum Streptophyta; class Magnoliopsida; order Asterales; family Asteraceae; genus Rutidosis; species Rutidosis leptorrhynchoides. Next base: position 78,255,146 of record NC_092341.1, on the reverse strand, counting down.
TCATGAGTCGGATATCTCATTTCGTGTTCCTTTAATTGTTGAGAGGCATAAGCGATGACTTTACCTCTTTGCATTAGAACACACCCGATTCCATTTAATGAAGCATCACAATAAACCGTCATATATTCTACCCCTTCCGGCAACACTAACACCGGAGCTTGACACAACTTCTCTTTTAACAATTGGAAAGCCATCTCTTGCTCATTTTCCCAATTAAATCTAGCGTTCTTCCTCGTCAATTTCGTCAATGGGGAAGCAATCTTAGAAAAGTCCTGGATAAACCGACGATAATAATCGGCCAATCCGAGAAAACTTTGAATTTCTGTAGGCGTAGTCGGTTGTCCCCAACTCTTCACTGTCTCTATCTTCCCCGAATCTACTTGAATACCTTCTTTGTTCACAATATGACCAAGGAATTGAACTTCCCTTAGCCAAAATTCACATTTGGAGAATTTAGCATACAACTTCTCCTTCCGCAACGTCTTCAATACTTCACGCAAATGACGTTCATGTTCTTTCATACTTTTCGAGTAGACAAGTATGTCATCAATGAACACAATTACCGACTTGCCCAACATAGGTTGACACACTCGGTTCATAAGATCCATAAATGCCACCGGTGCATTCGTAAGACCAAAAGGCATAACCACAAATTCGTAATGCCCGTAACGCGTTCGAAAGGCCGTTTTCTCAATATCTTCCTCACGGACCCGCATTTGGTGATAGCCGGACCGTAAGTCAATCTTAGAAAAATATGTCGCGCCTTGGAGTTGGTCAAATAAATCGTCAATCCGAGGCAATGGATAACGATTCTTGATCGTCACTTTGTTCAATTCCCGATAATCGATGCACATCCGCATACTACCATCTTTCTACTTCACAAATAAAATCGGAGCGCCCCATGGCGAAGCACTCGGTCGGATAAAACCCTTTTCAAGCAACTCTTGGGTTTGATTTAACAATTCTTGCATTTCCGTTGGTGCTAAACGATAAGGAGTTTTAGCAATGGGAGTAGCACCCGGAACCAACTCAATGTGAAACTCAACTTGTCTTTCTGCCGGAACACCCGGTAATTCATCCGGGAAAACGTCTTCGAATTCATTAACCACCGAAATTTCACGAATGGAAGGTGGCTCTTCACGGGTATCAACTACATGGGCAAGAAAAGCCATGCCACCACCACTAAGGAAACGACGTGCCCGTGCATAAGTGCATAATGGCACAAGTCTTCTACGTTTCTCACTATGAATAATTAACTCTCTCCCACTTGGGATCTTTACACAAATATACTTTTCTTGACATGCAATATCGGCTCTATAACGATCGAGCCAATCCATACCAACAAAAATATCAAACTCACCCAAGGTCATCGGGATAAGATTGATTTTAAAAGTTTCGAAACCAAACACAACATTACAATCTTTACAAACATCAACCCCTAGCACCGTCTTACCATCCGCTATTTCGACTTCTACCGGATGACTTAACTTAGCTAGTGGTTTATTGAGTTTTGCCACAAAACGTGGAGACACAAACGATAAATTAGCACCGCTATCAAATAGTATCCTCGTCGGATTAGAGTTAACCATGAAAGTACCTGAGACAACTTCGTTGGATTGCTTGGCCTCATCGTGGGTCATCAAGTAATTTCGTCCCCTCTCCGTTCCCGCCGCCTTTTCTAGCTTCTTAACTTGATCATTCCTCAAATCAGGACATTCCGTCCTTCGGTGCCCCTCTTTTTGACAATTAAAACAAACGATCTTTTTGGAAGATGAGTTCGTACAATCATGGGCCAAGTGCCCTTGTCGCCCACAATTGTAGCACGTGGGTCCAAAACCCTTAGAAGCCCCCTTTTTCACACTACCGACGCTCTCGGTCACACTCCTACTCTTCTTGTTCGAGTGGCTAGTAGCTTCAAATTTTCGTTTGCCAAAGGTGAAGTCACTCTTTCTCGGAGCAAGCGACTCAAAACTCTTAGCGATATCAAACAACTCATCAAAAGTCTTCGCCGAGTTCCTACTAATCCTTTCTTGATAGTTATCATTCAAGGTTCGGTAAAAATCTTCTTTCAACATATGGTCATTCCCGACATACTCCGGGCAAAATTGGGTCTTTGATAAAAAGGTGGACTTGAGAGTGTTCAAATCCATTGACCCTTGCTTTAAAGTACGCAACTCGTCCTTAAGCCTCGAAAGATCGGCCGAAGTTCGGTACTCCTTGAAAAATTCCTCCTTAAACTCATCCCACATCAAACTCATACTTTGTTCTTCGCCATAAAGTCGGATTTTCGCATCCCACCACAACTTGGCATCACCCCTCATCATGCTACTACCATACCTTGTCCTTTTATCGAGAGGGCACTCACTAGTACGAAAATCCCCCTCCATGTCGGAGATCCAACGGGCACTCTTGAGTGGGTCTCGTTCTCCCTCAAAGGTAGGAAGTTGAGCATCTTTAAAATTTTTATAATGGAAGCCTCGCCTTCCAACGTTATCCTCTTGAAGAACAATCTTAACTTGTTCCTTGACTAGATTGACTACTTGCTCATCAATCGAATCCAAGAACATCTTCTTAACGTCCTCTAGAAAGGCCGTGTAACGCCTTTGCATAATGGCCTCAACCTTGGCCATAAACTCAACATCCTCACTCGTACCCCATCATTGTTCTCGGGTCCGTTTCTCATCTTCATACTATAAAACTGAAATTGGTTAAACAATGAAATGAAAGGACATAACATAAAAGTATTGATAAGGCTAAAAAGGAACATATATTTCATAGCAAAATCCCCCAAGAAAGACAAGATTTTAGTTGCAATTGTTCCATTTTCAAGTAATATTCGTTTATTTTAAATAAGTGCGAAGACAAAAGGCGAAAACGAAGATTTGAAGACAAAAAGGTCCAAAATGCTCAAATGTACAAGATACAATTAAAAAGGTTCAAATTATTGATGAAGAACGTCTAAAAATGACAAGAGTACAAGTTACAAAACGCAAAGTACACGATATAAAATTGTACGAAAGGGCGTTCGAAAATCCGGAACCGAGGCATGAACCAACTTTCAGCGCTCGACGCAACGGTGTAAAAATTACGAGTCAACTATGCACAAGAATAAAATATAATATTTAAATAATTCATAATAAGAATAATATTAAATAATAAAAAGTTGTTAATTGAGCATAGTTCAGGGGTCGTAAATGAAAATTCAATTTCATATTTCGCTATAAAAGCGATGATTTACGATCAATGGGGAAGACTTTTTTTTTCGATCATTTTTTCTATTTTTTTTCTTACTTTTCTATATCAAATATCAATATCTATATTTATAATTCTCTATCATAATGTTAATGTAATCAGATATAACAATAATCTTAATTTTAATTTTAAATTATGATAATAATAAGATTTATGATAGAGATCGTTTGAGTGTGTAAGTCGAAATTCTGTCCGTGTAACGCTACGCTATTTTTAATCATTGTAAGTTATGTTCAACCTTTTTACATTAATGTATCGTAACTAAGTTATTATTATGCTTATTTGAGCCGAAGTAATCGTGATGTTGGGCTAAAATATTAAGAAGGGGTTATTGAACTTTGGACCATAATTAAGGTTTGGGCAAAAGACCGACACTTGTGGAAATTGAACTATTGACTATTAATAGATGGGGGGTATTGTCTAATTGAGTGACAACTCATTGGAGTCTGTCGAACCTATCTTCAAATTAATTAACCTAATAATTAATAATGATTATGGTTGTCCTATTTAGTGATGTTCATATGGAATCTGTTATAATCATTTAATTAATCAATTGGGTTGGGTAATTGATTATTCATTCTGATCAAGTGGATGAATTAATATTCATAAACTAATTAAAACAGGGGTGGATTACATACAGTGATAACTGGTGTAATTGTTGACAGAAGTGATAACTGCGTCACAGTTTAAATCCTTAATCAGTTGGAATATTTGACTTCGGGTATAAGGGTAATTTGACGAGGATACTCGCACTTTATTTTTATGACCGATGGACTATTATGGACAAAAACCAGATAGACGTATCAAATAAACCAGGACAAAGGACAATTAACCCATGGTAATAAATTAAAATCAACACGTCAAACATCATGATTACGGAAGTTTAAATAAGCATAATTCTTTTATTATATTTCTCATCGTATCTTTATTTACTGTCATTTTATTACTCGCAATTTTATTTACTGTCATTTTATTTATTGTCATTATTTTACGCACTTTAATTATCGTCATTTATCTTTACGCTTAAAATATAGAATCGACAAACCGGTCATTAAACGGTAAAACCCCCCTTTTATAATAATATTACTACTTATATAATTATATATATTTTGTATAAATATAGTTAAAAATATAGTAAGTATCACCAGCTCCCTGTGGAACGAACCGGACTTACTAAAAACTACACTACTCTACGATTAGGTACACTGCCTATAGTGTTGTAGCAAGGTTTAGGTATATCCCATCCGTAAATTAATAAAACTTGTGTCCTATTTTGTAGTATTTTGTATTAAAAATAATACTATTTCGTACCCTCACGCTACATCATCAAGTTTTTGGCGCCGCTGCCGGGGAGCACTAAAACGCTATATTTTTAATTTATATTTGCAAAAATATATAAAAAAAAAACGCAAAAAAAAAAAAAAAAACGTAAAAAAAAAAAAACGTAAAAAAAAAAAACGTAAAAAAAAAAAACGTAAAAAAAAAAAAAAAAACGTAAAAAAAAAAAAAAAATATGTAAAAAAAAAAAAAAACGTAAAAAAAAAAAATTATTAAAAAAAATATATTTTTAAGATTTTGTCTATAAAAAAAATTTTTTTTTTAGTTTTATTACCTTTAGATTTTTAGACTATATTCGCAACTTTTAGTATTAAGTTTAGTTTTGCCATAGTTATTTTTACTTCTAGAATTTTTAGTTTTGCCGTAAAATCCCTTAAGTGCTTTTTCTTTAGACTAAGATTTAGGTGCCTTAAAATTTTGCGACGCTATTTTTCGTGCTACTTTCTTATTTTTATTTATCTTTCGACGCCGTTTACCTATGTATCAATTACAATTCCAATTAGTAATCTCTATTTGTAGTTTTAATTTTAAGATAGTGATAGTTATAAGGTTGGATTAACCGCGTGTTTACAAACCACTCTTCGACTTTTTCATTTTTCGACACTTTTCGACGCGCACTCTTTTTCTCTCTTATTTTTCGCCATTATAGTTTTTAGGACTTATTTTTTTTCTACTTCTTCTCTAAATTTCTTAAAATTACGAAAATTTATTTTAAGTGGTTAAATTGATAGACATCAAAATTTTCTGGTTCGTAGTAATAGTTGGATTTGTACGTGGACCGGGTTATTGGAGCCAAACAGTACTCAATTATATTGAGACCAAACGAATCCTGCCCCTCTGCTGCATCTTTTGGCTATTCGAAACGTGGGCAAAATCAGAAAAGTCTATTGATTGGATAACTTATATAATTTTTCTTTCTTTTTTAAAAACTAATAGGATATTCAGTGAATGCACCGAGCAAGACGTTCGCCGCCGGTCATACGTTCACCACCTGTAACTCGATCAAGACATCGTTTAACGAATATCGCCGCCGTTGATTTTTCTTTAGAATCGTCATCTAGTCGAACAAGAACTCCAACTCAAATTTCCGATAATCCATCTTTTGAACCCGACCTCACAATTGAGAATCCGGAGAATATTCAGGGACAATTCCAAGATCCAGAACCACTAATTATTCCTCCTGAGCCACAAACCATTAAATCAGAATCTTCTAGTGATTCGTATTCAACAAATTCAATTATGGAAAATCTGGAACTTCTAAGTATGGAAGACCGAATGAGAGCCACACGCACGGGCCAAGGTCACGCCATTATTAAGCCAGAAGTTAATGCGCCGGATTATGAAATCAAAGGACAAATTCTACACATGGTAACTAACCAATGCCAATTCAGTGGTGCACCGAATGAAGATCCTAACGAACACCTTCGTACGTTTAATAGGATCTGTACACTATTCAAAATCCGAGAAGTGGAAGATGAGCAGATCTATCTCATGTTGTTTCCCTGGACTTTAAAGGGAGAAGCCAAAGATTGGTTAGAATCGTTACCTGAAGGGGCGATTGACACATGGGATGTTTTAGTTGAAAAATTTCTTAAACAATTCTTTCCGGCATCTAAAGCCGTGAGACTTCAAGGAGAAATTGTTACGTTCGCGCAAAAGCCAAATGAAACATTATATGAGGCGTGGACAAGATTCGGAAGGATGTTGAGAGGATGTCCTCAACACGGTTTAGACACTTACCAAATAGTACAAATATTCTACCAAGGTGTCAACGTTGCTACACGAAAAGACATCGACATAACAGCTGGTGGTTCCATTATGAAGAAAACCGCAACTGAAGCTTACAAAATTATTGATAACACAGCCTCCCACTCGCATGAGTGGCACCAAGAAAAAGATATTTTTCGTTCATCTAAAGTGGCTAGAGCCGATTCTAGCCATGACTTTGATTCCGTTTCAGCAAAAATAGATGCTTTCGAAAGACGAATGGAAAAGATGAATAAAGATATTCACGCAATACGAATCAGTTGTGAGCTATGCGGTGGACCACACTTATTGAAAGATTGTCACATTGAACCAACATTGGAACAACGAGAGAATGTTTCCTATATGAACCAAAGGCCTGGAAATAATTATCAAAATAATTATCAACCGCCAAAGCTAAACTTCAATCGAAATCAAAACATTCTTTACAATCCAAAAGGACCCGAAAATAACTGGTATAACCAACAAGGTCCGAATAACCAACCAACTCAAAACAACACTTTCAATCAACAAAGACCTGGCTTATATAAACCACAACAACAAACCGAAGAGAAAAAGTCAAATATGGAAGACGTGGTATTCAAGCTAGTTGAATCTCAAACACAATTTATTGAAACTCAAACCCAAACGAACGAGAGGTTTGATCAGTCATTAAGAACTCAACAAGCTTCCATTTTGAATCTAGAAAAACACGTAGGTACTCTTGCTAGCATGATGAGTGAGAGGGAACAAGGAAAGCTACCGAGTAATACTGAAGTAAATCCTCGGAATGAGAATGTTAATATGGTTTCAACAAATTCTGAAAAACCAGCATCAGAAGATGGGAAGGTTTTAGATGTAAGTAACAATGAAGAAGTTACACCACCACCACCATCCGAGTATGTAAAGCCAGTGGTGACACCATACAAACCACCCATCCCGTTTCCAAGAAAAGGAGTTGAGTATGAGCAAGTAATAAGTAATAAAGATTGTGATACTTCTGGAAAGAAGAAGAAGAAAAAGAATAAGAAAGTACAAGAAACAAAAGCCGTAGAAGTAAACCCGGTGAATACAGTTCCACCAAAACCTCCACCCAGGGTAGGTGATCCGGGTGAATTTATTGTTCCTTGTCTACTTAGTGATTGTGTCATGTATGATGCACTAGCAGATTTAGGTGCGAGTGTAAGTATTATGCCTCTTTCATTATATAAGAGATTAGGAGTAGGTAAGTTAAGTCCAACGGATATGAGTGTTCGACTCTTTGATCAAACCATTAAGCACCCAGTTGGAATTGCTGACAACCTACCCATTCAAGTAGGTAATTTAACCTTTCTAGTCGAATTCATTGTCATTAACATAGAAGAGGACCCAAACATTCCTCTAATTTTAGGTCGACCATTCTTAGCGTCCACCAAGGCGTTATTTGATGTAGGAAATGGTAGAATGACACTTAGTAGTGGTGACAAATCGATCACCTTTATGATTCGAAAGACTAAATCTCCACCAACCAAAACCGTTGAACCAGCAAAAACGATTGGTAAGAACCATGTTGTTTTACCAACTCCAACGGTAATACTTAGCAATAATGAAACGCCTAAGTGTGGGGAAAATGAAGTAACACCTAATGATGACATGATAACAAAGAACCCCGTTGTTGATACGAAATTAAATGATCCCGTTATTAATAGTTCAATGAAGAAACTTATTAAACGGATTCGCGATGCTAAAACCAAGGGGAACTTTAAGTTATGTAACCGGTTAGTATCCAATCTATCACCTAAAGAAAAGGAGAAACTAGTTGAAATTGTGGATATTACACAGGAATCCGACCAATGGCTTAAAGAAAAAGTCACGGATATGCAAGTTGATTATGGACCAAGAGAAATTAACTATGAAGTTAATCACAATTTTGACACCACGGCTACCTAAGTGTGAGGAGATTCAAATATTCTAAAAAGAAAATGCTGTTTGGAGTTAGTTGTTCTGTTCTCGTGTAGTTCCGAGAATGGAATTCGATTGGTCTTTTCCGCTAGCAGACACTAAAGAACTAGTTTTCTCCCCCCATTCTGAATTTTTGTTTTTTTTAGGTTTTATATAAAATTAATATGCTTTTTAAATTTAAGTTTTGTGTTTTTTTTTATAAAACAAAAATTTACTTTATTTCATTAAGTTGAAAAAAAAATGATTTCTAAAATTCGCCGTGAGTTGAAGACTAGGTCGTTGAGCCGAAATTACTTTACCCGAGGGCGGGGCGAAAAATTTTGTCATCATTATTTTTAATTTTATTGATTTAAAGTATGCAAAAAAAAATATATATATATATATTTGATTTTATAAATTTTTGAACGTGGGGTAATAAACCCAACTTTAAAAATATGTATATATATTTGTATTTTATCATGTAAACAACAGGGTAAAACAACACACCTTCAAAGACTAACATTAAGTTCAGCAAAAGGTACTGATTTTGACGACAAGATGCAAAACAACAAATGTGATATAATAAATGAAGGAATGAACGATGAGGCGCGCCATCTATCATTCGACGAGCTTTGTAATTACAAACTGGGTATTTTTAATCACTTTTCTACACTAATCACCCTCATGAATTAATAATTATAGTCTGATTTCATGCAAATGAGGGCATTGCATGATCTCAAGTGTGGGGAAGGGTTATAAATTCTCTCGGGTTTATACTTGGCTTATTTTCTAAATATTATGAAAATTTTAAAATTTTTTAACTAAATGAATTCAAAATCATGTTTATACATATTTATGAACGATAAAACTAGGTGTTAATGCCGAAATTATCGTTACCTCGGAAAGGACATAAATTGAGAAACAACCTAAAATGCTTGAATTCATTTAAAATGGAATAAAGGAGAATAAAAAGGCAAAGAAAGAAACTAAGTGTGGGGAGAATGTACCAAGTTATTCAATTAAAAATTATCTATCACATATCTTTGTACAAGATTATTGCAGGTACTTTTGTTTTGGATGATACTAATCAGTTTTACCCGGTTTACTGTAATATATTTGAAAGAAAGATGGATCTACACGATGAATCAATTCCATCATTAAAAGGAAGTAAAGTCTTCCGAAAAAGACACGCGCTTCTTGATTTAGGTCAAGAAGTTGTCGTCCAGACCAGCTGTAGGTTGACGAAAAATCTAGAAAAGTCATCTCTAAAATCAGCAGGAAATCCACGGACCTCAGCATCAAACAGGGTCGCCAAGTGGTCAGATTTATCCTAACCATGAGAAGGATTTATCTCGTACAATGGGGAGGCACCATGCAAATTAGCTTGATAAGACTAATGAATCAGATCTCCAGAAAGGATAATCTCCTTAAAGATTAAAAATCAGCTTTTAAGACTGATATTACTCAATCCTAGAGATTGACCTTAAAGATTGAGAATTCAAACTCATGGAATTCAATGATATCTAAACTCGAGCTTGAACGAGAAAATATTTTGATCAAAAATACAAACCGATTTGTTTTCTGAAAACCCATTTTCAATGCGTTCATTACCATTGAACGTAAAATCCTAGGAATTCACCTGGAATTCATTAGGTCACCTGAACAAAATCGGGTGTCAACCGTAAGAACGGTGGTTGCATAGCATGGTCGGAGACAGGACCTTGTGCCAGACCGAAAAAATTATAGGATGATCTTTACTATTGCTCCTACCAAGGATAGTACTAGCATCCGACACGTTTTTAGACCATAATCAAATGCATGTCACGGGACATTGCCTTAACAGTTTCTTGTTCATCGCTTTCCTTTACAACCGGACGGTAGTTTACCGAAAGATAATATACGGAACAAGTAAATTGGATGTGTGCTTTCCGATACCGGGATAGCAGTGGATTACACGAACCTAAATGTTTTTAGCTAAAATATTGATCCACAAATATATTTTGCAACACCGATGATGGATCAAATCAGAAAACTTGTCTAGGGTAAAATCTAGCTTGAATTTTCAAAAGATCAAATGTTTTCATAAAGATCCAATTTCCTTAAAGGATCTACATTTTTATAGTCATGTGGGACTGTAAACCGCCTTTCAAATGTGCACTTTGCTTTGGAAACCGAAAGTAAATCGGCTATTTGATTGCAAGTGTCGTTGTCCTAAACCCAAGGCAACTGTGGATGACACACCCACCTTTAACCATATCGTTACTATCATTGTTTATACCGCTCTATCAAAATCACTGATGTACAAAGTGTGAAGAATAAAGAAGTGATTCGTGTGATGTATTATATTATTTCAAGACTGTATTGCTTGAGGACAAGCAACGCTCAAGTGTGGGGATATTGATAAGGCTAAAAAGGAACATATATTTCATAGCAAAATCCCCCAAGAAAGACAAGATTTTAGTTGCAATTGTTCCATTTTCAAGTAATATTCGTTTATTTTAAATAAGTGCGAAGACAAAAGGCGAAAACGAAGATTTGAAGACAAAAAGGTCCAAAATGCTCAAATGTACAAGATACAATTAAAAAGGTTCAAATTATTGATGAAGAACGTCTAAAAATGACAAGAGTACAAGTTACAAAACGCAAAGTACACGATATAAAATTGTACGAAAGGGCGTTCGAAAATCCGGAACCGAGGCATGAACCAACTTTCAGCGCTCGACGCAACGGTGTAAAAATTACGAGTCAACTATGCACAAGAATAAAATATAATATTTAAATAATTCATAATAAGAATAATATTAAATAATAAAAAGTTGTTAATTGAGCATAGTTCAGGGGTCGTAAATGAAAATTCAATTTCATATTTCGCTATAAAAGCGATGATTTACGATCAAAATTTGGGGAAGACTTTTTTTTTCGATCATTTTTTCTATTTTTTTTCTTACTTTTCTATATCAAATATCAATATCTATATTTATAATTCTCTATCATAATGTTAATGTAATCAGATATAACAATAATCTTAATTTTAATTTTAAATTATGATAATAATAAGATTTATGATAGAGATCGTTTGAGTGTGTAAGTCGAAATTCTGTCCGTGTAACGCTACGCTATTTTTAATCATTGTAAGTTATGTTCAACCTTTTTACATTAATGTATCGTAACTAAGTTATTATTATGCTTATTTGAGCTGAAGTAATCGTGATGTTGGGCTAAAATATTAAGAAGGGGTTATTGAACTTTGGACCATAATTAAGGTTTGGGCAAAAGACCGACACTTGTGGAAATTGAACTATTGACTATTAATAGATGGGGGGTATTGTCTAATTGAGTGACAACTCATTGGAGTCTGTCGAACCTATCTTCAAATTAATTAACCTAATAATTAATAATGATTATGGTTGTCCTATTTAGTGATGTTCATATGGAATCTGTTATAATCATTTAATTAATCAATTGGGTTGGGTAATTGATTATTCATTCTGATCAAGTGGATGAATTAATATTCATAAACTAATTAAAACAGGGGTGGATTACATACAGTGATAACTGGTGTAATTGTTGACAGAAGTGATAACTGCGTCACAGTTTAAATCCTTAATCAGTTGGAATATTTGACTTCGGGTATAAGGGTAATTTGACGAGGATACTCGCACTTTATTTTTATGACCGATGGACTATTATGGACAAAAACCAGATAGACGTATCAAATAAACCAGGACAAAGGACAATTAACCCATGGTAATAAATTAAAATCAACACGTCAAACATCATGATTACGGAAGTTTAAATAAGCATAATTCTTTTATTATATTTCTCATCGTATCTTTATTTACTGTCATTTTATTACTCGCAATTTTATTTACTGTCATTTTATTTATTGTCATTATTTTACGCACTTTAATTATCGTCATTTATCTTTACGCTTAAAATATAGAATCGACAAACCGGTCATTAAACGGTAAAACCCCCCTTTTATAATAATATTACTACTTATATAATTATATATATTTTGTATAAATATAGTTAAAAATATAGTAAGTATCACCAGCTCCCTGTGGAACGAATCGGACTTACTAAAAACTACACTACTCTACGATTAGGTACACTGCCTATAGTGTTGTAGCAAGGTTTAGGTATATCCCATCCGTAAATTAATAAAACTTGTGTCATATTTTGTAGTATTTTGTATTAAAAATAATACTATTTCGTACCCTCACGCTACATCATCAAGTATATATATATATATATATATATATATATATATACATCTCACACCGCCCCATCTTGCTCAACAATCGTCGTACATTGCTTGTTTGACACGATTTGAACCCGTAACAATGGTAGCTAGTCATTGCTACGCGAGCACGTCGCATTAACTTTCTAGTACAACGTCTATCTCGCTTGATGATTGCAAACACCACACAAAACAATTAACGAAGTTAGTTCACCTAAACCTAGGTACTAACTTTAACACCCTGATTTTTTTTAAATCACAGCGGAAGACTTAATTTACATAAATACCCTTAGTTAATTACTTCATTACAAACCACCGGTGTTACATCAAACGACTAGTTACATATTTATAAAAGTTAAGACATCAGAGTCCGTCTTATCAAACATATCTTCAAACAACCACTTCTATCTCGAAACCCACTGAGACGACCCGTCCTAATCTATAAGGATGAATACAATAACATATGGATACATTGCGAGGTATTTGACCTCTATGTGATAAATTTTACAAACATTGCATTCATTTTTAAAAGACAAACTTTCATTACATCGAAAGTTGACAGGCATGCATACCATCATAATATCCAACTATAAATAACCTAATCTGTCATTTGCTTAATCATAATCTTTAATAAACTCAACGACTTGAATGCAACGTCTTTTGAAATATGCCAGGAATGATTCCAAGTAATATCTTTAAAATGAGAAAATGCACAGCGGAAGATTTCCTTAATACCTGAGAATAAACATGCTTTAAAGTGTCAACCAAAAGGTTGGTGAGTTCATTAGTTTATCGTAATCAATCATTTCCATAATTTTAATAGAACACAAGATTTCCTTTATTCAATAATCATACACTCTCAAGTGTTTAAAAATCATTCATATGGATTGAACACCTAGTAACCGACATTAATATCATGCATATAGAATATCCCCAAAACAGAAATCCATCTGTATAATATAAACTCGAAGTACTAAAGCATACCATTTTCCAGTATGGGGGGAGTTAGTGCCCGTAGATCTACCTTTAGGATTCGCGTTAATTAGGGTGTCTGTTCCCTAATTCTTAGGTTACCAAGCTAAAAGGGGTGATATTCGATTCGATAATCCAACCATAGAATGTAGTTTCGATTACTTGTGTCTATTTCGTAAAACATTTATAAAAGCAGCGCATGTATTCTCAGTCCCAAAAATATATATTGCAAAAGCATTTAAAAAGGGAGCAAATGAAACTTACAATACTGTATTTCATAGCATTAATACATATATCGTCATTGAACAAGTGCAAGGTTGGCCTCGGATTCACGAACCTATATTAAGTATATATATTCATATTTTGGTCAATATCTGTCTAACAATTTAGGTCAAACCGTAGTGTATCACAATCCTAATGCTCGAGACTAATATGCAAAAGTCAACAAAAATCAACTTGACCCAAAATGACTTCCAAAATCTATACATGATTATTATATAACTTAAGTATAGTCGTTTTATATATATATATATATATTTAAATATATTTATCAGGTTTTATTAAAGTAAATAATAAAAGTCATTTGTTAATAAAAATTTATATTTAAAATTTATATATGATAAAAATATACTTTTTATATATTTCATAATAAAATTCATAAAGTTCACTTAATAAAACTATAGTGGTATGTAACTTTAATGTAATTATATTACGTGTGGTAAAAATATCTTTGTATCACATATTTACTTGATAAAATAATTTCTATGATAACAATAATAAGTAAAAGTTGTATTATTTTGTAATAATGATAATTATTATTATTCTATTAATAAAAATAATAACAATATTTATATTTACTAAAGATGATATTAATTATGATAAAATGATAATTCTAAACATGATAATCTTAATAATAACGATACTTTTATAAATTAACTGTAATAATAAAAATATTTTATAAAAATAATAATTCTTTTCAAAATGTTAATTTTTATTAATAACAATACTAAAATAATAATAAAAGTGATATTTTACAATAGTAATGATATTTCTATTAACAATAATAAGTTTAGTAAAAATGATAGTTTTAATATTAATAATACTTATAATAATAAATATTATGATAATGTTAATGATAATACTAATAACTATTTTAATGATAATAATAATAATAATAATAATAATAATAATAATAATACTAATTATAACCTTAACGATAATAACGATAGTAATAAAAATAACAATTTTTAATAATAATACCTTTTATTAATAATAATAATAATAATAATAATAATAATAATAATAATAATAATAATAATAATAATAATAATAATAATAATAATAATAATAATAATAGTTATAACGATGATAATAATGACGATAGTAATAATAATCATTTTAACAATAATACAAAAATTCAGTTGACTATAACTTCTAATCTGTTCATCGAAATCATTCGAGTTCTAAATGAAAAGTTCTTAATTTTTCGTCAGCTTTCCAACGACATGCATATCATATACCTTATCCTAGTGGCATGTGTATCTAATTCGGGATTCAATCTAACTTATCTAACAACAATATTAAACATACAAGCATGCATAATCCTATCTACTCGAGCACTAGTCTGAGATACACTAATAATATATAAAAGTTAAGTTATGAGTGCTCAGGTATCAATATTGAGATTCAATATTGCAGGAAAGTACGTAGACGCAATGGAGATGATAAACACTAGATTGACCTCACACGCATGCCCACGAACAATACCCATAACCTCCATAGTTATAACCCATAATTTCCTTAGCCCTATCCCACTCGAAAAACCATTTTTAAAATCATTTGGATATGACCTCGTCGTAGAATTTTATGTATAATACTAATAATAATACTCCTAATTATAAGATTAATAATAATATTAATAATAATAATAATAATAATAATAATAATAATAATAATAATAATAATAATAATAATAATAATAATAATAATAATATAATTATAATTATATATGAAGTACATATATTAGATAGAGAGATTGAGAATGATTTAGCAAAACAGACGATCGAGATTTTAAAGACATTTCTCCCACCTAACCACACCATGCGATCGCATGGTTTTGAAGGTGTATGGCCATGCGATCGCATGGCCTCTTGTATCAACTCATAAACACGTTCAATTTACTTATGTAATGTAAATATATATATATTATTTAATATATAATATATTTAATCTTTAGAATTAATTAAATATTATATTATATTCTCGTGCATAGTTGATTTATAATTTTAGCACCAATGAATTGTACGTTGACGCTCGACTTACGTACCGGTTCTGGTTTTTCGAACGCATTTTCGTACGCTTAGAAAACTGGTACTTTACATTACGCTACGTGTACCTTTATCAATAATTAGACTTAATCATCTAAAGACTATATTATCCAAAGCACAACTTTTGTATATGAGTGTCGTGGTCATTTGCTTTCATAAATCAAAGTCTCATTGTTTATCCAAGTATATTATTTTAAATCAACCGTTAAATATTATATTCTGTCACTTGAAAAATATATATATTTCCTTATTTTAAAAATATAAATTTGTTCATATTGAAATATTTACCTAATAATACAATATTTAGTTTTTCAAAACTAATTATATTTTAAAGTTAAATTTTGGAATCGTTTGGATAGTAGGAAAAATATTATATCAAATCACGTTTACGTCTTTGAAACACTTTATATATTTGCAATTTATAATATAAGCTTTATTTAAATTCTTCAAAAGTCATATACAAGTTATCTTATAAAACGTCCTAATTAATAAAATTCTTTTTAAACTGAGACGTTTTTATATGTTTAAATCAAATATGTTAACTTTGTTTTCTAAAACTAAATATATATAATAATCATTTTATTAAAAGGTAAAAATAGAAATCGTTATATCATAAAAAAATAAAGTTATTTATACTCAAAATAGATTTCAATCTTTTAAATTACAGTTTGTTGGTGGAGCGTAAGATAATGTTTAAAGGTTAGATAAACGTATGAATTCATTTTAAAGTAAAACGTTGATATCTAATTTCTAGGTTATCCACATTTCATACACAATACGAAAGTTAAAATAGTTATCTTATAGAAATCACGAGGAAAATATTGTAAAGCATGAATTGAAAATCAAACAGGAATTTCCACTAACCCTTGTCTAGTTCCCGTTAATTGACACTTTGTTCTTACATGTAATTCACTTTACCAATTATTTCGAATACCGTTAAAAATGAAAGGTTTCCTAAATCAAAGTGGACCTCTCAACAGAGACTCGTAATCATAATTCAATGTATCTGATAATTCAATCATTTGATATTATCTTTTAATTCCGTCGATAATATATTTTGAGACAAATATATTCATGTAAAGTATTATACGTCTAATACTTTGTTAACATTTTCAAGTTATAATATATGCACATATACATATATAATCATATCCGTTCATATAATGGTTCGTGAATCATTGGAGTTTGGTCGAGGTTAAATGAATGTATGAACACAGTTTAAAATTCTTGAGATTTAAGTTAACAAACTTTGCTTATCGTGTCAGAATGATATAAAGATAAAAGTTTAAATTTGGTCGGAAATTTCCGGGTTGTCACACCCGCTAACATCCAAAACCTGTAAGGGAGGAGGTGAGGGGGTTAGCACAAGTCTAAGTGAATGGAATCATCTAACAGATCTAGCATACAGTACCAACTTGTACAACTACAGCAGCTACAACAATTAATAACAGGCAACCGGCAACTAACAACTAATCATCTGGCAACTAACAACTAGCAACTATCAACTGGCAACTGGCATCTAGCAACTAGAAACTATGCTCCAACTAGAGGATCGGCGGCTTGTACGGGCACACGACCACTAGCTGATCAGTCTAGCGTCTACCGATAGTCTTTACTATTGAATCCCCAGTATAGTCATCCACACGCAGGTGATGCGTCGTTCAGCACTATAATCAACAAACAGTAGCCAACTAGACCCAACCACAACTAGGTTGACCTCTCTGAGCTGAACCTAATAACTATATGTTCCAACTGGCAACTAGAACTTGTGCACACAGCTATTAAGCAACTACCACTACGGACAACTGTCACTACGACTAGCATGGCAACTCTACAGTGATCATTATTACAACATATCTACTAAGAATGGCAACTATAATAGTATAACATAGTAGCACAACTTGCTACTCTATACTACACCCGGAGATAATCTCACTCACCGATTACCTTCAATAGAAGGAACTCAAAATTCTAATCTTACTGAGCCTTCTCTTCTTCTTTATCACCTGAGAATAGACATAACACAGTCAGTAATCATGTCTTAATAACAACCCGACAACAAAACAATAACACCGATACCAACACTTAATCAATCTGACCTATCAACCGTACGAGTGACACTCATCCGCACGCCTGAGAAACCTTAACCGTGCGATTGACACCTCACTCGTACGTTTGGTCCTTGGCCAAATATCTAATTACACAACAGTAGATCCATACGGTTTACCACACGAGTGACATATGACTCGTACGAGTAACATCTCAACCGTATGATCCAACTAGCAAATATAACAGTTCAAGTAACCACTCACTCGTGCGGTTCACCATGCGGTTGACCGCCTCAATCGTACGAGTGAAAGCTCACTCTTGCGAGTGAAGGCTCACTTGTGAGAGTGATAAGGAACATCAATAGCAACATTTAAAGATATTTTCCAACCAATATTCATCATATATTTATTCATTCATAAGCCTATATCAAGAATTCAACCCATAATAACAGATTAACGCATGCACACTAGACACACACGCTAATACCTATATTTCTGACCCAAATACATTTTGATATAGTTTCTAAAGAGTTTACCATTGGAAAGTATTTTTCATTACGATTTCAATGATACTTAATTCATCAAAAACGGAGTTACGGTTTGAAAGTTATGACCAAAACAAGTTTCCACAAATCTGACCCTGTGCTCACACATGTGACTGAGGCCTCACTCGTGCGAGTGAGTCCTCACACGTGTGGTTGACCCTAAAAAGTGTGGTCACTCATACGAGTGACCTGTCAAAAGTGTGGGTGCTGATGAACACCTACAGCTCGCTGTTTTCGCATTTTTTGACCTCAAAACATGATTTTTGCTCAATCTGATCATGAAACCACTTCAAAAACATCATATAACAACTATAGAACATATATCTAACAATAATTAACACTGAAAAACACAATTCATCAAGATTCAAGCATCAAAACTCACTTTTGCTCAAGAACACAAAAACCCATTTAATCAAGAATTCAAGCAACAATTCAAGCAAGCTAACCTGGATTATTGATCACAAGGATGATTATAATCACTCCTTAAAGCTTCTTGATCCAATTATAGCTTAGATTAAATTAGGGTTTCAAGTAGTGAGAAATTAGGTACGGGGTGTTTATTTGGAAGGTTCAAGAAAATGAGAGAAAAGGCTGGTCTCAAGCTTATATATTTAAGTTAATATACAATACCCCATTACACACGGGTATTTATCAGTTATCTGAATTCTTTCGTACCTCGTTAGGAGGCCCTAACGGAGTCCAAATTCAATAAACGAACCTGTTCTGTGACTCCTGCCACAAACTGGTCTTAACCAAACAATCAGATACTTTTAATAACACTTAAGGGTAAAATAGTCTATTTCAACTAGGCCCAAAGCACGGGTGTTACAAATCTACCCTCCTTAAAAGAGATTTTGTCCTCGGAATTGGGCCAACTATGGTCAACAAAACCCCAAAATTGTTACTCAAACTGCCAAACACACGGTCAACTTTATCGATCTTATCCCCAATACCGACAATATCCACTACAATTGCATAGGGAAATGCGATTTTTGATGTCAATGCACTCCCGATACAAAATAAGTTATCACAATCTTCATCGATCAATGTCCGTTAATCCACTTAAGCCCACAAATTACACGATCAAGTCAAATAATCAGAGTCAAATTCATGTTTCTACGCCATTCTGTATCACAAATTTTACGATCTGTCATCCAATTCAACTCTTTATACAGTCCACTTTCCCAATTATCTAAAGCTTAGGCAATTGAATTAGTTATCATGCTAGAATCTATACATATGTCCACGAAATTACCTATTAAGTCAACAGAACTTCACAGGTTATTCGTCTCATGTCCAGTCACATCACAATCCAATATAGCACAGGCCACCTAATTTTCCTTCAGCTTCCCAGAAATTCCGTATGATTTATCATAATATACTTCTGTTGGCCGGGCACAAGCATATTGTCCTAAATCATACCTTCATTCTGAGTTGCTCGAAACGGAAAAATTCTACTTGTCCCATTCACTAACTTATGTCCAATCAATCTTCTCAATAAGCATCGGTAATTAATTTAACTATTTTATGACTAATCAATCACAACATCTGTCCAATCACAGTTACTCAAACCTTGTCTATCAATCACCCAAATATAATCTATCAACCAGATCATACATCTAACAAGATTAGGGAATATATGGTCAATATAGTTCACTACCGTCATAACAATCATACTCATGCCACTATCCAACAACTTCCTGTCATCCAAAAGTCCACTATACAAACATACTCAACGCATCTCTTTCCAAGTCGCGATTCTCAATCTCAAAAATTCAACCTAAGGATCACCCTTTACCCCACATAACACACAAGGGTCGCAACCAAAACATAAGCAACATAATGCAACAAATAAATCTCGCACTACTATCAAGATCTACCAATCTAACACACACACATATATATACACACAATCATATACATATATATATATATATATATATATATATATATATATATATATATATATATATATATATATATATATATATATATATATATAACTAAATAGTATGAGAATTTTTAAACATACATGTATTCACATCATATTCAACATCTGCATCTGCAACCATCTGATAAGCTCTTGCTGTTGCCGTAGGTGGATTCTTTCTTTTCTGCCCAACTGAAGAACCAGAAGATCCACCTACTGATCCCGACTGCGCTCCTGGCCCCGCCCTAGAACTTGATCCTCTTACATAAAGACACTGAGCTGACCTATGCCCCACTTGATGACATTTCTAACATACATCCTCTTGGAACGAACACATCCGAATCTTGTGCCCCACAATACCACATCTTAAACATCTTTTGGTTGAATCTGAACAAGGACCACTATGAGATGATCTACAACTATAACACCAAGAATTCTGACTTGATGCTGTCCCACTCTGTTTTGACCCACTTTTCTGTTTCAACTTAATAGACTTCTTTGACCTAGAGTCCGAATGACTCATCATCTGATCTTGTTGTGGTACCACATAACCTACCCTTCTATTTCTTGCTGCTTTAACGTCATCTTCTACCATCTTGGCCATAACAAATGCTTGCGATAGTGTCGTCGCCATCCTAACCATCGTTCTGTACTATGGTAAAATTATATTAACAAAATGTTGAATTCTGCCCTATTCGTCTGGAACCCACTGCTGCACGAACCTTAATTTATCCATATACTACTCAATCACCTCATCTATCATCATCTGATGAGTCATTTTCATTGTCAAAAATTCTGTCTTAATTCGATTGAGATCATAGGACAAACAATACTGTTCACAAACTTTACTATAAAATTGTTCCCAAGTAATCAGGTTCACTTGCTCTTTCCGTATACTAGAAATAACCGTATCCACCAAACCATTGCCCTATTTTTCAACATACGACTAACATAAATAACCTGTAATTCTGGTTCACACTGACAGGCCTTAAAAACCTTTTCTATCTCTCTTAACCAGTTAAGGGTTACCGTTGGGTTAGAACTTCCTGAGTACTTTGGTGGATTACAATTCAGAAACTGTTTGAAGGTACATTTCTTCGGTTGTTGAAACGTCGACATCTAATAAAGACCCCACATCTGATTTGGGAACTGTTGATTAAACTAAGGTGGCAACTGATACTATTGAGGAAACTGATACTGAGGTGGTAACCATTACTGTTGTTGGAAAGCACTTCCAGTTTGCTGATACATATTTGACTGCACCGGATACCCACTAAACATCTGATTTGGCACACTACCACTTGGATTCACTATTACCTGACTTTGTTCTAATTCTCTTATTCGATTATTTACTTCCTTTAATCGACTTTCCAAATCTAGAATTTGTTCTTGCGGATTTTCTTCTGACACATACGCATCTTCATCTGGGGCTCTGAATGTTCCGGGGGCTGATGGACCAGTTGCGTTTCAAGTATTATCTGCCATATCTGTACTACCACAACATCTCACACAAACGCTTAGTGGAAAATAGGTTAGTACCTCTTAACTAACGCATGTAATTCCTACATTCACTTAACCCGTCCCCTCAGATATGTTTGACACAACACAAGGTTTGAGAACATGACATTCAACACAATGTACATGCGGCCAAGCCTATGCTCTGATACCAAGTTTTAACACCCTGATTTTTTTTAAATCACAGCGGTATGCTTAATTTACATAAATACCCTTAGTTAATTACTTCATTACAAACCACCGGTGTTACATCAAACGATTAGTTACATATTTATAAAAGTTAAGACATCAGAGTTCGTCTTGTCAAATATATCTTCAAACAACCACTTCTATCCCGAAACCCGCTAACATCTAAAACCTGCAAGGGAGGAGGTGAGGGGGTTAGTACAAGGCTAAGTGAATGGAATCATCTAACAGATCTAGCATACAGTACCAACTTATACAACTACAGCAGCTACAACAATCAATAACAGGAAACCGACAACTAACAACTAATCATCTGGCAACTAACAACTAGCAACTATCAACTGGCAACAGGTATCTAGCAACTAGCAACTATGCTCCAACTAGAGGATCGGCGGCTTGTACGGGCACACGACCACTAGCTGATCAGTTTAGCATCTGCCGATAGTCTTTACTACTGAATCCCCAGTATAGTCATCCACACGCAGGTGATGCGTTGTTTAGCACTATACTCAACAAACAGTAGCCAACTAGACCCAATCACACTAGGTTGACGTCTCTGAGCTGAACCTAACAACTATAGGTTCCAACTGGCAACTACAACTTGTGCACACAACTGTTAAGCAACTACCACTACGGATAACTGTCACTACGACTAGCATGACAACTCTACAGTGATCATTATTTCAACATATCTACTAAGCATGGAAACTATAACAGTATAACATAGTAGCACAACTTGCTACTCTATATTATACCCGGAGATAATCCCACTCACCGATTACCAGCAACAGAAGGAACTCATAATTCTAATCTTACTGAGCCTTCTCTTCGTCTTTATCATCTGAGAATAGACATAACACAGTCAGTAATCATGTCTTGATAACAACCCGACAATAAAACAACAACACCGATACTAACACTTAATCAATCTGACCTGTCAATCGTACGAGTGACACTCATCTGCACGTCTGAGAAACCTCAACCGTGCGGTTGACACCTCACTCGTACGTTTGGTCCTTGGCCAAATATCTAATTACACAATAGTAGATCCATACGGTTGACCACACGAGTGACATATGACTCGTACGAGTCACATCCCAACCGTACGATCCAACTAGCAAATATAACAGTTCAAGTAACCACTCACTCGTGCAGTTCACCATGCGGTTGACCGCCTCAATCGTACGAGTGAAAGCTCACTCGTGCGAGTGAAGGCTCACTTGTGCGAGTGATAAGGAACATAAATAGCAACATGTAAAGATATTTTCAAACCTATATTCATCATATATTTATTCATTCATAAGCCTATATCAAGAATTCAACCCATAATAACAGATTAACGCATGCACACTAGACGCACACGCTAATACCTCTATTTATGACCCAAATACATTTTTATATAGCTTCTAAGGAGTTTCCATTGGAAAGGATTTTTCATTACGATTCCAATGATACTTGATTCATCAAAAACGGAGTTACGGTTTGAAAGTTATGACCAAAACAAGTTTCCACAAATCTGACCTTGTGCTCACACGTGTAACTGAGGCCTCACTCGTGCGAGTGAGTCCTCACACGTGTGGTTGACCCTAAAAAGTGTGGTCACTCGTACGAGTGACCTGTCAAAAGTGTGGGTGCTGATGAACACCTACAGCTCGTTGTTTTCGCGTTTTTTGACCTCAAAACATGATTTTTGCTCAATCTGATCATGAAACCACTTCAAAAATATCATATAACAACTATAGAACATATATCTAACAACAATTAACACTGACAAACACAATTCATCAAGATTCAAGCATCAAAACTCACTTTTGCTCAAGAACACAAAAACTCATTTAATCAAGAATTCAAGCAACAATACAAGCAAGCTAACCTGGATTATTGATCACAAGGATGATAATAATCACTCTTTAAAGCTTCTTGATCCAATTATAGCTTAGATTAAATTAGGGTTTCAAGTAGTGAGAAATTAGGTACGGGGTGTTTGTTTAGAAGGTTCAATAAAATGAGAGAAAAGGCTGGTCTCAAGCTTATATATTTAAGTTAATACACAATACCCCATCACACACGTGTATTTATCAGTTATCTGAATTCTTTCGTACCTCGTTAGGAGGCCCTAACGGAGTCCAAATTCAATAAACGAACCTGTTCTGTGACCCTTGCCACAAACTGGTCTTAACCAAACAATCAGATACTTAAAAAAAAATACAATTATAAAAATCACTTTTAATAACACTTAAAGGCAAAATAGTCTATTTCAACTAGGCCCAAAACGCGGGTGTTACACTAACCAACCCGGTCCGACCTGTCTCCTACAAGTCCCGCATAAAGCGCCTACACAATAAATTCTAAGTCTAGGCACCTATCTCAAGTCGCCTAAATCCCTTAGACCATGCTCTGATACCACTTGTAACGACCCGAATTTGTTGTCCAAAAAACAAACCTTAAAAAAAAATTTTGAACCAATACATCTGGAAGGCGTCCAGTTATCTGGACGACGTCCAGCAGAGAAGACCAGGATGGCATCCAGAGGATCTGGACGGCGTCCAAATGAACTACCAGATTCTGACCTTGTGGTCCAACTTACTCGAGCGGAAAACCCGCTTCCCGAATTTTTTAAACGAAACTACTTTCACAACAATTCACATTAAGTAAAACTAAGAAGTTTTCATAATAAAACCGAGTTTTACAACATCGGGCCCACATCGGCCGTTTTACGGATTTCGTTCAAAAATACAAGTTTCGACCATAAGAGTTTAAATTCCAAACGACACCTAGAGCATGGTGTTTGGGGTTAAACTACCCACATCTTGGCCAAACTTCAAAAGCTAAAAATTCCAAATGCGTCCCCTATCAAAACAAAGCGGGAGGCCACTAATCCAACCGAACACCCTTACCCTTGTCCACGCCGAAACCTAAAAAGAGTAAATAACGAGAGGGTAAGCAAAACGCTTAGTGAATGCAATAGTTATACATATTTATATGACTTGCAATCACTTACACACATACCGCATACATGCTAGCAACATATTTAGCATACCATCTCAAGTACGAAGCTAAAAATCTCCAATACCGTAACTAGCATAAACAATAATATATAATCGACATAATACAATATGCTACAATACAACACACAACCATGGTTAACCATACTCGCGTCATGGTGCTACCGGCTCTTTGGTTCACACCATTCGCATCGGTTATGACGCTACCGGCTCTTTGGTTCACATCACAACCCGAGTCATACTCGCGCTAAGTGCCACCGGCTCTTTGGTTCACACTATAAAACACGTACTACGATGCTACTGGCTCTTTGGTTCACATCATAGCACAATCGCACATACTATGGCACTACCGGCTCTTTGGTTCATACCATAGCATACAAATAAATACATTATATACATACGCGTATAATTATTCCACTCACCTCAACGCCGTTGGTGAATGTTAAACCAAGCTCGCAACCTTCAATGTAAACGTACCTATTACATTAAGCATATAATCAAACACGCAATCAAGTTGGTCAACCAACTCGCTCACCATCCTAGTGTCATTTTGACCCATGGCGCAATTCCGACCCATTTACACACTGAGCCTTAATATTAGGTCAACTTCGTCAAAACCCTAACACTAGCCATTTAGGGTCTTAATACACTTTTAACGCAAGGTTATCACATTTTCATACACATTGAACAACCTAGGTTACCCTAAAACTCATTTGACCCATTTTGTAGTTAACACACCCATTTGGGTCACCCACATACCCAAATAACACCCACTTACATAATATCTAGGTGTGCTAGTAATTAAGTAACCAAATTAAGACTCATAAGCTCAATTAACATTTCAAAACCCTAGGTTAGTCATCTTTGAGTCCTCATGACCCAAACTTACCCAAAAACCCCCCAAATCACTAAACAAAGGGTTTTATGTTCATCACCAACCCAAACCCTAACCCAAAACTAATTTAAAGTAAGGAAGTCAAGATTAGGACTTACCACAACAATCACAACATAGCTAGGGACTAGACGAACAACTTTAAAACCCGCGCTTTGACCCGAAACTACCTTTTTCCTCCTTAATTTGAGCTCTCTCACTCTAGAACCTTCTCTCTCTCTCTCTAGAATTAAAGTGGAAGGATGAGGTGGTTGAAATTGGTTTAATGATACCCACCAACTGATCTTTGGGCCTTTAAGTCGTCCCCATGTGAAATTACCAAATTACCCCCTTTTAAATAAATAAAAGTAAAACAAATGGTCAGCCAGATCATCTGGACGGTGTCCAGAATAATGGACGGCGTCCAGTCCTTCAAAACAAGACGGCGTCCCATCCTTTAGACGGCGTCCCAAACATCTGGGAAAAATAGGATCTTACAAAATACGAGGCGTGACATACGATTGAACACGAAATTGATATCGAAGAATTTAAAGGTGACTAATTAATTGAAAAAAGAAGAAGAAGGAGAAGTGTGTGCAATATGTCTAATTGAGTTTGAGAAGAACGAAAGTGTGGGGGAGCTACAATGTGGGCATCACTATCATCCAAATTGTATCAAGAAGTGGCTCGTTCGAAAAAATGTGTGTCCTTTGTGTGAAGGTGAAGGTTTGAAGGTTCAGATTATGTGATTATGTTCTGAATTTATAAGTTTTTTTTAGTTTTGTGTATTTTGGTATAGTTTTGACATAGAAATTTAGAATCTGGTTTACCTTTCTTGAAACATACTGTAATTCTTTATCATGTATTTGTCATTATTTTTAGATATAAGCAGGTCTTGCAATTTAATTTACCTTTCTTGAAACATAGTATAATTTATTATCATGTATTAGTGTTGAAAATAGGAGGCTATGTATATATTATTTGTAGAAGAAAGGATTGATGATTTTGAAGTTAGATTGATCTTGAAAGCATTTCTTTTATTGTTTATTGCTTGATTACAAAGAGGGGTGAAGCCCTCTATTTATACTACACAATGGAATATTCTAGAACAATTCATCATATACTAGCATCTAGATATTTCCTAAGTCTCATGATAATTCTAGACTTAGATATTTTACAAGAATACTCTACACACTTTGGCTACTACATATTACATGAACTTTCTAGATAATGGACTATAATCTTGATAATATACTTGTATGCTTGCAAGCCCAAATTCAAACACATGGCCCAAAATCAAGTTTAGCTTCCAACAGCCCCTTAAACTTGATTTTCTTCACTCCGAGCATATTCCGTAATCTCTGAAACATTTCGTGTTTTAGAGGCTTTGTGAAAAGATCAGCAACTTGGTCACATGATTTCGCGTTCTTTATTTGCACCTCTTTATTTGTAACACACTCCCTAATGTAATGGTATTTCGTATCGATGTGCTTGCTTCGATCATGGAAGACTGGATTCTTTGCTAGAGCAATCGCAGACTTGTTATCCACATATATCTCTGTAGCTTCCTTTTAAAAAAACTTAAGCTCATTCAGTAACTTCCTGAGCCATACTGCATGACAGGTGCACGACGTTGTTGCTACAAACTTGGCTTCACACATTCACAAAGTCATAATGGGTTGCTTCTTCAAACTCCAAGTGAATGCCGTATCTCCCATATAGAACACGAAACCACTCGTACTCTTACGATCATCTTTGTCGCCAGCCCAATCACTATCACTATATCCAACTAGCTTAAAGTGATCAGAAGGTGAATAAAACAGACCATATTCAACTGTACCTCTGATGTAGCGAAGTATCCTCTTAGCTGCCTTCAAGTGATTTATCGTAGGTGCTTCCATATATCGACTTACTAGTCCAACTCCGTAGAGAATATCTGGCCTTGTGCAGGTTAGGTACCTGAGACTTCCAACCAAACTCTTGTATTGTGTTGGGTCAATCAAGTACCCTTCATCATCTTTTGACAATTTGAGATTACAATCCACCTGGGTGTTCATTGACTTGCAGTCATTCATCTTAAACTTCTTCAGCACCTCCTTCGCATAACCTTCTTGGGATATGAATATTCCTTCTTTCTTTTGTTTCACCTCGATCCGAAGATAGTAAGCCATAAGTCCAATGTCGGTCATCTCGAACTCCCGAACCATTGCTTTCTTGAACTCCTCAAACATTTTGGGATTACTACCGGTGAATATCAAGTCATCCACGTATATGTACACAAGCATAACATCTCCATCCTTTCTTACTTTGGTGTAGAGAGCATGCTCATGTTGGCATTTTGTAAAGTCATTTTGCTGGAAATACTTGTCTATCCTGCTATTCCATGCACGAGGCACTTGCTTTAATCCGTATAAGGCCTTTTTCAATTTCAGCACCTTATTCTCTTGGCCTTTCACGATGTATCCCAAAGGTTGTTCTACATAGACTTCTTCTTCTAAGTGGCCATTAAGGAACGCGGATTTGACATCCATTTGGAAAATCTTCCAATTATGCTGAGCTGCAAGTGAGATTGTTAATCTTTTAGTTTCTAGACGAACGACGGGAGCAAATACCTCGTCATAGTCTATGCCTGCTCGTTGACTATATCCCTTCGCCACCAACCTTGCCTTATATCTTTCAACTTCACCTTTGGAATTCTTCTTCGCCTTGTACACCCACTTTACACCAATAGCCTTATGCCCCTTTGGTAGTGTGGCAAGATCCCACGTATCATTCTTCTCGATTGCTTGAATCTCTTCGTCCATAGCACGTTTCCAATTTTGGATTTTTGCAACATCTTCATAAATTATTGGCTCCCAATCGGCAAGAAGGCAGAACAATGTTAGATCCTCCATAGGTTGATTTACCTCGTACAACTTCTCAATGCTCCTTGTGTGATGTTGTAGCCTACTTGATTCTCCTCCTGATGTTGATGTCTCTTCATCTGGTGTGGTTGGAGTACGTGGCGAGTGTGGAGATGGTGTACTAGAAGGTTCTTGAACCTCTAGATATTCTTCGTTCCTTATAGTACTCTCGAACAGATATGGGAGAAAATCGTAGTTCTCCTCTTTAGGAACATTCCAATCCCATGTTGCTTCTTCATCAAACACCACGTCTCGACTTGAGATTACTTTATCGGTCTTGGGATTGTATAGCTTGTAACCCTTTGAACTTGGGTCATAGCCCACGAATATGAGCTTCTCGCTTTTATCATCAAGCTTCGTCCTCTTCTGATTTGGCACATGAGCATATGCCACACTTCCGAACACTCGTAGGTGTGAGATGCCATGCTTCCTTCCACTCCAAGCTTCAATGGGAGTTTTGTTCTTGACGCTTCTAGTGGGCGAGCGATTTTTTAGATAGATCGCACAGTCCACTACCTCAGCCCAAAACTCCGTAGGCATCCTTTTGCTCTTTAACATACTTCGAGCGATATCAAGGATGGTCCTATTCTTTCTTTCCGCAACACCATTTTGTCGAGGTGAATACGGAAGAGTTAGAGGATGTCGTAAGCCATTGTTGTCGCAAAATTCCTTGAATTATGGACGGGTATGTATTGTTGAGGTGCGAATCGAGTTAAACAAGTCAAGCAAAAATGAAGGTGTTGCTGTTACTAGTCGCGATCGCGAATAAGATGCAAAGGGGAACTCGCGATCGCGAGTCGTGGTCGGCCAGAAGTTTCTAGATTTTTTTTTGTTTTGTTACAAAATATTAAACGAAAGCGGTCAATCTACAATCAAACTTTTATTCAGGTCAAAAAATGATTGTCGGTGGGTAGAACCAAGACGAAACTTGTTCGTTAAGTTGTTTGCTTATTTGCTTTTGCCCTATAAATATGACCATATGCAACCCATAATAGTGTGCACGAAAATTATAGTGAAAAATTTATGGTTTGCACCCATGGAGTAAACTCTTCTCCGCGTTTTGGAGTTGAGATATAACCACGTTAAATCCCGTGTCATTTATATTTATCGTTAAGTTTTTTTTCTTAGGATGTAATTTCTTCATCTCTTTGATGAAGCTTTATTTATTTAATTCTTGTCTTTTCGCAAAATTAATTAATAAATAAAGTTGGCGTTAAAAAATAAATAAATAAAGTTTTAGGAGTAAAAATTAAAATGAAAGGATAAATATCACCACAGATACAAACTGACTATATTTCTTTTATTCCGTGTTTTTTAATTAAAATCATTAACAATTAACGATTGATAACGAGGAGTTAAAGTATAATTTCTAGTCTTGCAAATAAAAGTTTACTTCGAGTAGTGGATGAAGAATTCACCGGAAACAAAGATTTCCAAAAACTCTAGCGGTCATATAACGGCAAAAAAATCTTACTCGGTCCGGATCATTAATCACGCGTCCATATATAGACATATATAGTTAACGACTTAATTAATTAATTATATAAAAAATCTTCCATACTTAAGATTTCAATTAGTCTCTATATATAAAACATTCCATAATAAAGATTTTAACTTATCTCTCTCTCTCTATAAATTGTCTTCATCTCTTACACTTTCACATCTCAACTCACCAACACCATCTTCTTCAACTTATAATTCCACTTCTAAAAAATTTCATCTTTATTGTTTTCTTCGGTTATAATGGATTTTATAAATATTAATCCACACCCACATCATACTTATTCTTATTTCACCCAATCACCGCAACTTCACTATCCTGTTTATTATCCGTTTCCATGGTATCATGTATACGCCAACCAAGAAAATATCGTTAATGTTAATCACATTCGACAACATCGTACTTTTGGATCATATGAACAAACACTTAATACCGATGATGATGTTCTGATTCTAGATGATATTGGTACTGATAATTAATGATGGTCTTCAACAACAATCAATGAGTTCCACTCCTACTGATGAAACCCTAATTATGGATGAAGATCATAAGTTGATGAATATGAGGCGTGACACACGATTGAACACGAAATTGATATCGAAGAATTTAAAAGTGACAAATTACTTGAAAAAAGAAGAAGAAGAAGAAGAAGAAAAAGTGTGTGCAATCTGTCTAATTGAGATCGAGAAGAATGAAAAAATGGGGGAGCTACAATGCAGGCATCAGTATCATCCGAATTGTATCAAGAAGTGACTCGTTCGAAAAAATGTGTGTCCTTTGTGTAAAGGTGAAGGTTTGAAGGTGTAGATTATGTGATTATGTGTAACGACCCAACCTCGTTTTACCAACAACATGACTTAATTTTTTTTTTAACAGACAATCTGGACGGCGTCCAGTTATCTGGACGGCGTCCAGCAGTGAAGAACAGGACGGCGTCCAAGCCTTTTGGACGACGTCCAAATGAACTAAAAGTTTCTGCTCAGTTTTTCAAATTCACGCGGGCGGAAAACCCGCTTCCCAACACTTTTAAACGAAACGGTTTTCACAATACATTAGTATAATTATAATTAAGAGATTTCCAACATAAAATCGAGTTTTACAGCACCGGGCCCACATCGACCCAAATTACGACAAAGTGACCATTTCGACCCATTTATATATATATATATTGACGGATTAGGACTCTACAACCCAACCCGATACCATGAGCATAATCCCGGGGACTACCAAATCCCCCATCCGTGATCAATTATCCGAAAGCTACCCCATCAAGCCCAAGTGCTCCAGCACGTCTAGTCTAACAACTAGCTAGCATCAATAACACGATACCTGTAAAAAGGTAAACAACGAGAGGGGTAAGCCTAGGCTTAGTGAATGCAATAATTATACATATACATATATAATATACCTACTTGCAAACACTTACACAAATACCTCATACACGCTAGCAAGTTATAAGCATACCATCGCAAGTATAACGCTAAATTCTTCAAGACCACACGCTAGCACAACAATAGCATATATAACTCGAATAATATAATATACTACGCTACAACACTTAACCATGGTTAACCAATAATACAAGGAATGGTACTTCGAATTTTCCACCGGTGTTCATAACAACCGTTAGTGTACAACGAAATATATCACTAACCCCTAGGCGATTCGGACAACGAAATATCCGTTCAAAGCAATCGTTAGTGTACAACGAAATATATCACTAACTCTTGATCGGTTTGGACAACGAAATATCCATCGTTAGTGTACAACGAAATATATCACTAACTCTTGGGCGACTTGGACAACCAAATATCCATCGTTAGTGTACAACGAAATATATCACTAACTCTTGGTGGTATAGACAACACATACCCGACCCCTCCCCCGCCCTACAAATAGATACATTATATACATACACATATAATTATTTCACTCACCTCGGAACGCCCGCACAGGTTATATATGTAAATCGCCTCCAAACGCAACCGAGCAAGCTTTTACCTATAATACGCATATAGATACACACACAATCAACATACATTCTATACAAGAGAATTCGACGCCAAAACCCTTAACCAAGGTTTATACCTACCTCCACAATCCGCCCATTTAGACACCTAGAGTGGACTTCACCAATTACCACTACGGGTGGTAATTCCGACCCATTTAAAAACGTCATTTAACACTTAACAAAAGCGTTTAACATCCATTTAATCCCAATTAGTGTCATTACCAAATTCGACCCAATTCAATTCACCCATTAAGACATAAGTCCCCAAAAAAAAATCTAAACTAACCAATAATCACTAACACAAGTGAAAATGGCCCAAATACACCAATTAAATCAATTCACAAGTGTTAAACACTTATCTTACCCAATTTGACACATAAACCCTAATTTTGACCCAACTCAAAACTAGTCTTCCAAACATACCCAAATGGGTTCCAATACTTCCATAATCACTAAACTAAGTGATTACACTCACAATCAATGCCTAAACATGGCCAAATCGTCAACCAACCCAAAACCTGCCAAGTATCAAAATAACTAGTCACAAATAAACCCACTTTGTCATCTACACGAGTTTCACAACTAAACAAACTCAAACCCTAACTTGAATATCAAATCAACAAAATGAAATTCGGAGTTGAGACTTACCAATACTACCAAAACGTAGCCGTGAACGAGGTGAACAACATTAACTCTCGAGCTTTGACGAGAACCGGGCTTCTTCCTCCTAGATCAGAGCTTTCTCACACTAAAATCATCCTCTCTTTCTAGAATATGTTGGGAGTGTTTTGCGTGGGTGAGAATGAGCTCCAATGGAGTTCTAGATCAGTTTTGATGATCCCAAACCTACCCCAAGTGAAAAGACCCAAATACCCCTTTTAATTTAAGTAAAATACAGCTGCTGGCCCGTCAGGCCTTTTGGACGGCGTCCAAAAAAGTTGGACGGCGTCCAAAACAACTGGATCACTTTCCTGAACTTGTTTTGGTCGTAACTTTCAAACCGTAGCTCCGTTTTTGATGAATCAAATATCGTTAGAAACGTAATGAGATTTACTATCTAATGGTAAGGTTTTAGAATATCAACTCAAACTTTATTTGGGATCCAAATATACACTTACATGCCTCGTATTTCGAATAACGTCCAAAATAACGCGTAACTGAAAAACGGGTGCTACAACTCTCCCCCACTTAAATTGGATCACGTCCTCGTGATCCGCACCTACGCTAGAAGTCAAGAACTTCTCACTCGAACATTTCCGCTTCCTACGCGGAGTCACACATGTAGTAATCACGCATTCGAATTTCTCGCTTCGTACACTAAAGCATCATAATGCAACAACCGTACTTCACACTTCCATTCGACCAAAATTTCCACCACTCACTCAGAAATACACCATGAAAACTTCATAATATTCTTCCAATGGCCTTTTCACTCCGTCATTTTCTACGATATTGAGTAATCAACCCACGAGACAAAACAACCGCAACCGTTAGCTCCTACGCCGAGTACCTAAACTCGTACCATACACTCAACGTCCAGAATTTCCATTTAGGAAAATACGAACAGCACCACATATCCCTTCAAGTTCTTGCTACAACTCACAACAAGCTACATTCGTAACTGTATCACTCAGTGCAATCTACTATAACCACTACGTCATGAACCATGTCTTGCATTAATCCAAATCGAGAAGGATTCATGCTTCCTTAAAACTCCGTACTCCAACGGTTCATAAACGTACTACCCAACCGGTCATTCCTTCAACGAAGAAATTTCGATACCCCAAAATAATCACTTTAGGAGCACCACATCCCAATCAATCGATCCGCACACGACCATCCGTCACTGGATTAATCTAGGACGACAATAATACACCACATGCTGAGCAAAACATCAACACTTGACGCAGGGTTCCTCCTCTAAACCCTACCACACAACCACACAAGACGGCTTCCTAGTACTAGCTATACTAGAATCTCGTCAATGGCGAATTATCATCGCAAAATTTCCGCAATTCGCCACATGACTCACAGAATATTTACCAACGTCGGGTGAACCTTCCTACCTAGACCGTCCGTTAAGGATGGTCTCGACATTTTAATGCAACCTACGGGTCACATCACTAGGGTACACACTCTCGCAAACAAACAATATATGCGTGTCTCTACGGGAGACAATCAGAACCGACACTCTTCGCCTCACAATCGTCCATAAAGTGGAATAATCTACTTGACAATTTCCACGATCACGTTTCCCGACAGGGAAAATACATCAACCGCCACAAAATCTAACTCGTACTCCCTCAGCAGTACTATCCGAGTTTCACACCAACCTAAATTTACATCACGAGAGCACTCGTAACGACAGCTTCATTATCTCACTCCGAGATTTCAAACCTCACATTTGGTCTCACACCGCACAATGGTGCTACACGACCGCCTTACATAAGAAGTCTTACACTTCGCTCTATCTTACACCACCGGAGCTTTCCTCGGGCGGCAGTAAAAACTCCCCCACTTAGAATTTGGCTCCACATTCTCACCGCCAAGATGATAACATCCTGAGGAATTAGTATTCCACGAAACACATGACCATTTTCATCACTAGTTATACACTCCAAATCACCACGAATTCACTTCGGGCTCTCAGAGCCGACATACACATTCGCTTGAAGTGACGTACACGCGATAACATCGCACCCTCATACCATAATTACAATTAATAGTCCTTCATCTTTCGTAAAGCGAACTCCATCAAAGTGTCACATACGCCTCTACGACTAGGCATATGCCACTCCACTTAATCAGTCGTGCATCTCAGTCGAGATCACCCGACCTTCCACTCAACGAACCTTTATCAACAATTGCTCACTCTCATGGAGAAGAGTGACCAATCCGACACAATAATTATATCGGCTGCAATATCAACACTTCATCATAACCTTTGGCCTAACTGACCATTAAGTCCATTACTGGCTCACCGGTCGTCTTCACTCGTCTATCACTTAAGAGTGACAAGATTCGCTCATCCATCACTTCATAAGAAGTATTCACCGCAATGCTCTCAAAATTCAACTTTCGCAACCGTCGAATTACCATCACCCGTCGATCACTATTATAATCTCCGATGCTGCCAAGGGTATCTCACGGGCACCCTAAGCACATAGTGATCACACCACTACCGGAGTTGAACATTACACTAGCAGGTATAAAGAGGCACCTGACGCAGTGTCATGCAGACTCCCACCACAATTAACCGAATTTTTAAAACTCGATCTTTAGGTTCCATACACCCGATGTCACCCATTTCTCCACAATAATGACCCGAAGTCATACCTACCTAGCAAACCTTACGGCCTATTGTCTTATCGAAAGTTCCTAGCGATCACACGCTACCCACAATTTTCCACAAGGCCAAAACGATATAGCCTAACGAAACCTTTCATCCAACACTAAGGAGATGCTTGAAAACACCAAGTCTTACATCCTTCCACACCTCGATAAAACCACTACTACAAGGGATATTCCATTAGGAACGTTACCCCATAGTCCACAATTCACTAACACCCTCATCATTATACGGGTCCCACTCCCATGAGTTTAACGACCCGAAGACTCCTCGATTCGTCAATTCCAAGGTGACTCCTAACAAGAATCCTAACACGATTCTCTAACCACACACCCTACCGAGTGTAACTCAAAACTACAGTCATTAGACTTGTCGCATTCCATTACGGAATTCAAGTCCTCGTCGCATGCACGCACATAAATCGGTCATCCTAGTTACGATGGATAACTAAAACCAATAACAATCTCAAAAGTGCACCCACTAGCTAGGGTGACTAAGCACGCACCAAACTCGTGAGTTGGCTCACTCACTTAACTAACCGAAACCACCGTAATACTTCCCGACTTACAAAGAACCCGATGTGACAACAAGCACATCACCCGAGACCACTATATCCTAGGAACCAATAAAAGATTCCTACCTTGTCCCGACTTTACCCCAACCATGCCACGTTTCCTCCGCTCGGTACTCGTCATGTCATGATTGGTGTCAAGATACACTTTCGTAATAATGGTGATCATTCACTATTACAAATGCGTACCTTACCATTTTCACATGGCCACGCAAAGTACTTTACCCGGACTGACGCAACATTCACACAAAACAACACGCGATAACTCCTAGTACCCGAATGACCAAAGTCCTTATCGTGAACTTGATCACTCAAAACCACCAAACATTCGAATCTCTCCAATAGATTCATCCCTAGGACACCGCACCAAATAGATACCTGTATATATACACCAATATACAATATAATAATAAATGTACACAGGTACACCGCAACAATAAGTCAACCTATAACTTAGGTGACTATCACTAAAACAACGTCCAAGTTCGCTTACTTACACTGGCACTAACTGTCTAAGGCACTAATTTACACACGAAATAAGGCCCCACATAATCACACTTTGGACAAACGCAAGTCCTAGTTAGTCACCTACTCTAAGGCACTAACAAATCTCAATCCGACCCGTATCCCTACAAGTCCCGCAAATAACACACAACGGCCAATAAGTCTAAGACTAGGCACCTATTCCAAGGTCACCTAATTCCCTTAGACTATGCTCTGATACCACTTGTAACGACCCAACGTCATTTTACCAAAAACATGACTTAATTTATTTTTTTAACAGACAATCTGGGAGGCGTCCAGTTATCTGGACGGCATCCAGCAGTGAAGAACAGGACGGCGTCCAAGCCTTTTGGACGGCGTCCAAATGAACTAAAAGTTTCTGCTCAGTTTTTCAAATTCACGCGGGCGAAAAACCCGCTTCTCAACACTTTTAAACGAAACGGTTTTCACAATACATTAGTATAATTATAGTTAAGAGATTTCCACAATAAAATCGAGTTTTACAGCACCGGGCCCACATCAATCTAAATTACGACAAAGTGACCATTTTGACCCATTTATATATATATATATATATATATATATATATATATATATATATATATATATATTGACGGATTAGGACTCTACAACCCAACCAGATACCATAAGCATAATCCCGGGGACTACCAAATCCCCCATCCGTGATCAATTATCCGAAAGCTACCCCATCAAGCCCAAGTGCTCCAGCACATCTAGTCTAACAACTAGCTAGCATCAATAACACGATACCTGTAAAAAGGTAAACAACGAGAGGGGTAAGCCTAGGCTTAGTGAATGCAATAATTATACATATACATATATAATATACCTACTTGCAAATACTTACACAAATACCTCATACACGCTAGCAAGTTATAAGCATACCATCGCAAGTATAACGCTAAATTCTTCAAGACCGCACGCTAGCACAACAATAGCATATATAACTCGAATAATATAATATGCTACGCTACAACACTTAACCATGGTTAACCAATAATACAAGAAATGGTACTTCAAATTTCCCACTGGTGTTCATAACAACCGTTAGTGTACAAGAAATATATCACTAACCCCTAGGCAATTCGGACAACGAAATATCCGTTCAAGCAATCTTTAGTGTACAACGAAATATATCACTAACTCTTGGTCGGTTTGGACAACGAAATATCCATCGTTAGTGTACAGCGAAATATATCACTAACTCTTGGGCGATTTGGACAACGAAATATCCATCGTTAGTGTACAACGAAATATATCACTAATTCTTGGTGGTATAGACAACACATACCCAGCCCCTCCCCCACCTACAAATAGATACATTATATACATACACATATAATTATTCCACTCACCTCGGAATGCCCGCACAGGTTATATATGTAAATCGCCTCCAAACGCAACCGAGCAAGCTTTTACCTATAATACGCATATAGATACACACACAATCAACATACATTCTCTACAAGAGAATTCGACGCCAAAACCCTTAACCAAGGTTTATACCTACCTCTACAATCCGCCCATTTAGACACATAGAGTGGACTTCACCAATTACCACTATGGGTGGTAATTCCGACCCATTTAAAAACGTCATTTAACACTTAACAAAAGCGTTTAACATCCATTTAATCCCAATTAGTGTCATTACCAAATTCGACCCAATTCAATTTACCCATTAAGACATAAGTCCCAAAAAAAAAAAAATCCAAACTAACCAATAATCACTAACACAAGTGAAAATGGCCCAAATACATCAATTAAATCAATTCACAAGTGTTAAACACTTATCTTACCCAATTTGACACATAAACCCTAATTTTGACCCAACTCAAAACTAGTCTTCCAAACATACCCAAATGGGTTCCAATACTTCCATAATCACTAAACTAAGTGATTACACTCACAATCAATGCCTAAACATGGGCAAATCGTCAACCAACCCAAAACCCTCCAAGTATCAAAATAACTAGTCACAAATAAACCCACTTTGTCATCTACACGGGTTTCACAACTAAACAAACTCAAACCCTAACTTGAATATCAAATCAACAAAATGAAATTCGGAGTTGAGACTTACCAATACTACCAAAACGTAGCCGTGAACGAGGTGAACAACATTAACTCTCGAGCTTTGGCGAGAACCGGGCTTCTTCCTCCTAGATCGGAGCTTTCTCACACTAAAATCATCCTCTCTCTCTCTAGAATATGTGGGGAGTGTTTTGTGTGGGTGAGAATGAGCTCCAATGGAGTTCTAGATAAGTTTTGATGATCTCAAACCAACCCCAAGTGAAAAGACCCAAATACCCCTTTTAATTTAAGTAAAATACAGCTGCTGGCCCGTCAGGCCTTTTGGACGGCGTCCAAAAATGTTGGACGGCGTCCAAAACAACTGGATCACTTTCCTGAACTTGTTTTGGTCGTAAATTTCAAACCGTAGCTCCGTTTTTGATGAATCAAATATCGTTGGAAACGTAATGAAATTTACTATCCAATGGTAAGGTTTTAGAATATCAACTCAAACTCTATTTGGGATCCAAATATATGATTACATGCCTCGTATTTCGAATAACGTTCAAAATAATGCGTAACTGAAAAACGGGTGTTACATTATGAAGTTCCGAATTTATAAGTTGTTTTAGTTTTGTAAATTTTGGTACAATTTTGACTTCAAGATTAGAAATTTAGAATCTAGTTTACCTTTCTTGAAACATATTGTAATTCTTTATTAATGTGTTTGTCGAAATGTTCTGATATTATAAGTTGGAATGTTGATTAATGATGTTGGTTCTTGTAGTGTTTTTTGGTTACGGAGTAATGAAACGAAAAAATTGCTTGATTTATTTTATTTTTAAGTATACATATAGCTGGGATATATATTTAGAAGGTTGAAGGAAGGAGATATAAAATCAAATAAAAATTGTCGAAAATTTTCTATTACTCTGTATTAGATGATGCCTAGATTGTAAATACTAAATTTGTTGAGCATTACGAGAGAGTGACCATTATAAAATGTATCATAATTTAAGGTTTGCAATTTGGTCATGACAGGAAAAACTACTCGTCCCGGTAATTTTTCAACCTTTGTTCATGATTATAAAATCAAAAAATTATCCGCACATCAAGTGTTCGATGAAATGCTTATAAGGAAAAAATGTGTAGGGGATGAAATTAACTCGTTATTATCCATAATATAGATTAGATGTAGGGTCTAGGAAAAATCTCATATCTCCGTTGTATATCACTTCTAATGAAGGAATTCAAAGTTTAACGCGTAAAAACATTTTTTTCTCGATTTTTTATTGGTGCGATGGTGATGGTGGTTCCCGGTGGTGGCTGGGTGTTGGAGGTGGTTTGATTTTGTGATATTTTGTTACCTAAGTATTTAACAATAAAATAATAATTGTGTTTAGTAGAATTGTTTGTTTGTACAAGTCTCAAGTATGCCACGATATCAAAAATCGCAAATATTGTTAGGATTTAGGACCCAACAATAAGGGTAATTCCCAAAGATTACCCAACCCACTATAGACAAACGAAGACAAAAAAACTAAAAAATTAAGAACACAATGATTTAATGTGGTTATATGCAATCAATGGTTGATTACTTTAATCTACGGACTAAACTAGAGAGATATTATTGATAGAATTTGTGATGAGTTACAATGAGATTATGAGCCTATTTATAGGGAAGCATTAAACCTAAAACCTTGTTGCACAAGTTTACCTTGGCCTTCAAGTACAAGAAATATTTCATAAATATCAACTCCTTGTTCCTTAAGTAAAACTTGTCTTCCAAGCTTGGCTTGTTCTCCAAGCTTTGACTTGATCTCCAAGTTAATTTTACCTTATTTCCTTTTTTGTTTAATCTACTTCACACATCCAACAATCTTCCACTTGAAGGAGACTTTAATAAAACTCAATCTTCTTCAACCCAACACTAACCAAGATTGTTAAACCACCATTCATACCGCCAAAATGCCGTTTGGAACACACACACTCAACACATACGTCGGATGAGTAGACTTTCGATACAAGGTCTTCAACTCCTTTTGTTAGACTCGAACATCAACTCTCTATCTCTCTAGTAGGTCATCTTCTCTCATCAATTCATGAGAAGACCGGTTGAGGCTATGCAAAACCTCAACTTGTCCGTCGTCACCACCTTAGTACACATATCCGCGGAATTCTTCGAACCAAGGACTTTCTTCAAAATTATAGTACCATCTTTTATATGTTGTCGAATAAAATGATACCTCAACTTGATGTGTTTCGTACGACTATGAAACACCGGATTCTTCCGAAGATGAACCGCACTTTGATTATCACAATACAAGATGCAATAGTCATGTCTCTTACCCAGCTCACATAAGAAGTCTTTCAACCACACAAGCTCTTTAGTAGCTTCCGCAATAGCCATGTATTCGACCTTCGTTGTAGATAAACCAACACTTATTTGTAGTCGAGACATCCAACTAATCACCTTCTTCCCTAATGTGAAAACATAACCCGTAGTGCTTTTCCCCTAATCATCACATCCACCCAAATTAGCATCCGCATAACCTCTAAGTATGACATTGTTTTTAGTGAAACACAATCCCATATTAGAAGTACCTTTCAAGTAACGAAGCAACCATTTGACTGCTTCCCAATGCTCTTTCCCAGGTTTAGACATATAACGGCTTACTACTCCCACTGAATGGGCAATATCCGGTCTCGTACAAACCATGGCATACATAACACTACCCACGGCTGATGCATACGGAACCTTTTCCATCTCCGCTTTGTCTTCTTCCATTTTAGGTGAT
This sequence comes from Rutidosis leptorrhynchoides, assembly GCF_046630445.1. NCBI lineage: Eukaryota > Viridiplantae > Streptophyta > Magnoliopsida > Asterales > Asteraceae > Rutidosis > Rutidosis leptorrhynchoides. Next base: position 78,213,583 of record NC_092341.1, on the reverse strand, counting down.
TGACGTTTCGATAACCTTATTGAGCTTTCCAAAGGCATAGAACGAGCCTTTGAATTCTCCATGTTGAACCTCTCTACTACTTTCTCAATGTATTTAGTTTGAGACAAGTATAGAGTTCCTTTCACATGATCACGCACAATACTCATCCCAAGTATTTGCCTAGCTCCACCAAGGTCTTTCATCTCGAACTCATGGGAAAGTAATCTCTTCAACTTGTTGATTTCAGACATGTTAGAACCCGCAATCAACATATTATCAACATACAATAAAAAGATGATATAAGAAGACTTGAATTTCTTCAAGTTGCAACAATGATCAGCTTCACATCTTAAGAAATTAATTTTCTTCATAAACTCATCAAACTTCAAGTACCATTACCGAGGTGCTTGCTTCAATCCATACAAACTTTTCTTTAGCTTACAAACCCACTTCTCTTTACCCTTTACCTCAAAGCCCTCGGGTTGCTTCATATAGATCTCTTCATGAAGATCTCCGTGTAAGAATGCGGTCTTCACATCTAGTTGCTCAAGATGTAAGTCCTCGGATGCAATTATAGCAAGTACCAACCGAATAGTAGTCATCTTAAATACCGGTGAAAAAATCTCGTTGTAATCAACTCCTTCCTTTTATTGAAAGCCTTTGACCACCAATCAAGCCTTGTACCTCTTCTTGCCATCCAACTCTTCTTTTAGCCAATACATCCATTTATTTTGCAACGCCCTTTTATCATGAGGTAGTTTCACTAGTGACCAAGTTTTATTCTTCTCAAGTGACCCCATCTCTTCTTTCATGGCAAGCTTCCATTGTATGGATTCTTTAGATTGTCTCGCCTCAAAGTAACTCTCGGGTTCACCATTCTCGGTATAGAGCAAGTAGTTTGTTGATGAAGAATACTTAGGATTAGGCTTGGGCACTCTAGTAGAATGTCTTAGTGTAGGAGCAACCGGTATGGTTGGACCGATCCTATCATCATCATCCTCCTCATCACTAGAACTCCCACTATGTTCGGAACTTTCACCGCTTTCCGAACCATCTTCATCATTAGCACTTTGTGACTCCTCACCATTATTCGGCAATTCATTGTTACCCGAACTCCCACTAGAACCTGCAAGATCATCTATAGAAACATCGTCAAAAGTAACATAATCTGGTTTAGGACTCTCTGTTTTCGGTTTGCCATAAACCGAATCTTCATCAAAGGTAACATCACGCGAACGAACAACTTTTCTAGCATCGTTATCCCAACATCGATAACCCATCTCATCCGAACCGTAACTAATAAAAGTACACCTCTTTGACTTAGCCTCGAGCTTGTCTCTATCCGCATCCTTGGTCTGCACGTATGCATTGCACCCAAAGATTCTAAGATGACCATAACTCACCTTTTTACCTTGCCATTCTTCCTCGGGAATTCAAAAACCTAATGGTGTTGAGGGTCCCCTATTGATCAAATAAGCCGCCGTACTAACCGCATCCTCCCAAAACAACTTTGGCAAACCGGCATGTAGTCTCATACTCTTAGCCCTTTCATTCAACGACCGATTCATACGTTCAGCGACCCCATTGTGTTGCGGTGTCTCCGGTACCGTCTTTAACATCTTAATATCGAGCTTTGCATAATGATCTTTAAACTCAAGACTACCATATTTGATAGTGCTCCAAATGAACATATATTTAGTAGCAATATCCTTCCAATATGTAAAGTTTTCAGTTGCAATTGTTCTATTTTCAAGTAATATTCGTTTAAATAAATAAGTGCGAAGACAAAAGGCGAAAACAAAGATTTGAAGATGCAAACGTCCAAAAAGCTCAAATGTACAAGATACAATCCAAGTGGTTCAAATTATTGATGAGAAACGTCTAAAAATGACAAGAGTACAAGTTGCGGAACGCAAAGTACAAGATATTAAATTATACGAAAGGACGTTCGAAAATCCGGAACCGGGACATGAGCCAACTATCAACGCCCGACGCAACGGACTAAAAATTATGAGTCAACTATGCACAAGAATATAATATAATATTTAAATAATTATATAAATTATTTATATATTATATATATTTAAATAAAACGTCGACAAGTAAAAATCCAAAAGTTGGTGAGCTGGCCCAGGGAACTCCGCACTCGCGGAGCTGTGAAGGCTTAAACCTTCGCACTCGCGGAGCAGTCTGTTTCAGAAATGTCCTATAAATGCAACGAGCTTCTGCCGAGTTTTAACAACACAATAATAATAATAATACTCCTCTGTAATAATAATATATATATATATATATATATATATATATATATATATATATATATATATATATATATATATATATATATATATTATATATAGTATAGTGTAGTTTTATATTAGATTAGTTTTGGGTTATGCAAAGGTTATTTTACGGGTTTTAAAGTCGGAGCTCTGTCCGTGTAACGCTACGCTATTTTTAATCATTGTAAGTTATGTTCAACCTTTTTACATTAATGTCTCGTAGCTAAATTATTATTATGCTTATTTAAAACGAAGTAATCATGATGTTGGGCTAAATACTAAAATTGGGTAACTGGGCTTTGTACCATAATTGGGGTTTGGACAAAAGAACGACACTTGTGGAAATTAGACTATGGCCTATTAATGGGCTTTATATTTGTTTAACTAAATGATAGTTTGTTAATTTTAATATAAAGATTTACAATTGGACGTACCTATAAATAACCATATACACTCTATCGAACACGATGGGCGAGATATTTATATGTACGAATAATCGTTCATTTAACCGGACACGGGAATGGATTAATAGTCACTAGAATTATTAAAACAGGGGTGAAATTATGTACAAGGACACTTGGCATAATTGATAACAAAGTATTAAAACCTTGGGTTACACGCAGTTGATAACCTGGTGTAATTATTAAACAAAGTATTAAAACCTTGTTACAGTTTAAGTCCCCAATTAGTTGGAATATTTGACTTCGGGTATAAGGATAATTTGACGAGGACACTCGCACTTTATATTTATGACTGATGGACTGTTATGGACAAAAACCAGACGGACATATTAAATAATCCAGGACAAAGAACAATTAACCCATGGGAATAAACTAAAATCAACACGTCAAACATCATGATTACGGAAGTTTAAATAAGCATAATTCCTTTATTTTCATATTTAATTGCACTTCTAATTATCGCACTTTTATTTATTGTCATTGTATTTAATTGCACTTTTAATTATCGTACTATTTAATTATCGCAAGTTTATTTTATCGCACTTTTATTTATCGCAATTTCATTATCGTTATTTACTTTACGCTTTAAATTAAGTCTTTTATTTATTTAATATTTTTACATTAGGTTTTAACTGCGACTAAAGTTTTAAAAATTGACAAACCGGTCATTAAACGGTAAAAACCCCTTTTATAATAATAATATTACTTATATATATATATATATATATATATATATATATATATATATATATATATATATATATATATATATATATATATATATATATATTTGTATTTTTATAAATTAAAACTAATATAGCGTTAAGCTTTGTTTAAAAGATTTCCCTGTGGAACGAACCGGACTTACTAAAAAATACACTACTGTACGATTAGGTACACTGCCTATAAGTGTTGTAACAAGGTTTAGGTATATCCATTCTATAAATAAATAAATATCTTGTGTAAAATTGTATCGTATTTAATAGTATTTCCTAGTAAAAATAAAGCTATTTCATATACACCTCGTAGCACATCAATATTCTACTCCATTCTCCGACTTTAAGCACTTCACTTTTAAGTTAGTTTCATTCTCTACCATAGCTTTCCACTTCACAAAAGTATCAAATACATCGGATTTAGCTTTAAGAAAATAAACCCATACCTTTCGAGTGGAGTCGTCAATGAAGGTGACATAATAGTGAGAACCTCCGTGTGATTCTACATTCGTTGGACCAAACACATACGTATGAACTAGCTTCAATTTTTCCAACTTGGGGGCATTTCCCGATTTCCCGAAAGTCACCTTCTTCTTTACTTCCCATATACACATGGTTTGCAAAACCCAAGCTCCACTTTCTTCAAATCCGGAATTCTCCCACTCGAAACAAGCATCTTTATACCCTTTTCACTCATATGCCCGAGCCTTCGGTGCCATAGAGTAGAATTATCTCCAACATCAACCGTAGCAACCACCGTGTTTTCATCAAACACCTCAACCATATAAAGTGTTTCCCTTTTATGTCTACGAGCCACGACCCTACTACCCTTAACCACCTTCCATTAGCGATTTTCAAAAATAACCACGTTACCTTCCTCATCTAATTGACCAACTGAGATAAGCTTCATTTTCAACTTATGAATAAACCTCACGTCTTTCAAAGTCCAATTAGAACCAAGAGTAGTCTTCAATACAACATCTCCTATGCCTTCAATTTCAAGCTTTTTATTGTTTACCAATCTAACCTTACCATGATACGATCGAATATTCTTCATCAAACTCCTAGTGGGTGAGGCATGAAACGAAGCTCCCGAATCTAAGATCCAAGACTCCACCGAATCTTCAACACTGCATAAAAGTGCATCATCCGTATCTTCTGCGGTAAAGTTAACACCTTTCGCCGGAGAATTCTTGTAATTCCTTTGAAAGTGCCCCTTTTGATTGCAACCCCAACAAATAGCTTCACTTCGGTCCTTTGATGGATACCTCTTCTTAGACTTCTTCCTACCCTTCTTCTCACCACCACTATCAATTTTTCTACCCCGGTTGTCGGCACTTAACAAGGATCCGGATGACGATTCCCCCGAGTTTCTCCTACGAGTGTCTTCACCGAGAATCAAATCCCTAATACCTTCAAACGCTAGCTTAGTAGTTCCCATAGAGCTACTTATCGCGGTAACTGTACCCGACCAACTCTCCGGTAACGATGAAAGCAAGATTAGTGCTTTTAGTTCATCATCAAACTTGAGATCTATCGATTCAAGCCTTGACATAATATTGTTGAATTCGTTGATGTGATCCGTTGCACTTGAACCTTCCCTCATCTTCGTATTGAACAATTGTCGCATAAGAAAAACCGTATTCGCCGCCGTGGGTTTTTCATACATGTTAGAGAGAGCCTTCAAACATGCAAACGTTGTTTTCTCGTTCACAACGTTATATGCAACGTTCTTGGCGAGAGAGAGACGAATCGCACCCAAAGCTTGGCGATCCAAAAGAGACCAATCGGCATCATCCATGTCTTCGGGTTTGACCTCCAACAAGGGTTGGTGTAGCTTCTTTTGATACAAGTAATCTTCAATTTGCATCTTCCAAAAGCCGAAGTCTTTTCCATCAAATCTATCGATTCTAAATTTTCCGTCTTCCGCCATCTTCCCAACTCGAAAACCTTGAGCTCTAGATACCAATTGTTAGGATTTAGGACCCAATAATAAGGGTAATTCCTAAAGATTACCCAACCCACTATAGACAAACGAAGACAAAAAAAACTAGAAAATTAAGAACACAATGATTTAACGTGGTTATATGTAATCAATGGTTGATTACTTTAATCCACGGACCAAACTAGAGATATTATTGATAGAATTTGTGATGAGTTACAATGAGATTATGGGTCTATTTATAGGGAAGCATTAAACCTAAAACCTTGTTGCACAAGTTTAACTTGGCCTTCAAGTACAAGAAACATTCCATAAATATCAACTCCTTGTTCCTTAAGTAAAACTTGTCTTCCAAGCTTGACTTGTTCTCCAAGCTTTGACTTGATCTCCAAGTTAATTTTACCTTGTTTCCTTTTTTGTTTAATCTACTTCACACATCCAACAAATATCGAGTGAGTTTGCATGTTTCAAGGTGTGTTTGCATATATGTGACTTATTAATTATAATAATTAGATATAAAAAAAAAAGTCTTCACAAGGCGCAATTGTGACCTTGTGAACCAAGTATTATCGGTCATGATCGATAAATTTCAGATCGCGAGCTTAAATTTATCAGTCATGGCCGAGAATTCTTGGTTCGCAAGATCGCATGATACTCTTGCGACTTGCATGGACAATTACACAAAAGAAGTTGATGGACGAATCGTTATAGTTTCTTCGAAAACGACGTTTTGAGAAGTTCGAAATGACGTTTCGACAACCTTGACAGATGGCATAAACTTCTTTTTGCGAAAAATACATTGATAAATAATTACATTATGTTTCAAGAAAGGTAAACTAGATTCTAAATTTCTAATCTTGAAGTCAAGATTGTACCAAAATTATTCGACAGATGGCACAAACTTCGGTCAAGTTGAGTTCGATAGGAACGAAAAAGTCAGGGAGCTACAATATGGGAATCACTATCATCCGAATTGCATCAAGAAATGGCTTGTTCTAAAAAATGTGTGTCCTTCGTGTCAAAGTGAAGGTTTGAAGGTGTAGGCTAAGTAGTTCTAGTTTTGTAAATTTTGGTACAATGTGACTTCAAGATTAGAATCTAATTTACCTTACAGAAAAATAATGTAATTCATGTCATGTATTTGTCATTATTTTCGGATATAAGCAGGTTCTTGCAGTCTAATAAACCTTTCTAGAAACATACTGTAATTCATTATCATGTATCAGTCATAACTTTCGGATATAAACAGGTTCTTGTAATGTCTTTATAACATAAGTACAACAATACATTGTTTTCTGGTTACAGAGTAATGAAGATGAAAAAATTGCTTGGTTTATTTAAACTAATATATATAACTGGGAAATAATTTTAGAGGGTTAAAGGATAATATATAAAATCAAATTAAACAACGTATAAAAGTCTAGATTATGGTATACTATTTTTTTTTTTTACTAGATACATATTTAATCACATTATATTAAACCTTGTCTAGATTATATATAACCCTTTATTAATCCAGCTCATTTTACTATAAGATTTATCAAGGCTTGATACAATAATAAAACTACTTGTATGCTACACACTCAAAACAACATGCTTATTTACAAGAATTTAGAGGAGAGAAAGTAGTAATAGAATTTTGAATAAATGATAACTTGAGCATTAATAATTAACAAAAATTTGTCACTAAGTTACCAGTCATTTAGCACCACGGTTCTGGATCGTTTCAATTTTCAAGGCCGCAAGCAACCCTTTAAAGGCGATTGCAAAAGTAACGAAGAAACCGACAATAGTCTCTGCATCGATGATAGGAAACCAAAACTATTACTACTTCTGAGCTTTTGCTTCTCGTTCTCGTATGGTATAAACTGAGGATCATGGTGCACGGCTGAAACCCTAAGTGCTTTTGTTTCAATTCATGGTGTGAAGGCGGGGCTTGATGGAGGTTTGGTTCGTGGTTCGGGGGTTTGGTGGTCGATAGTTAAACTGTTTCACAAGTTTAAAAATGATGGTGTGATTCCGGAAAATATACTTCGGGTCAAGGTAGGTAATGGTAGTAACACGCGGTTTTGGGTGGACAATTGGAAAGGTGACGGGTTACTCAAACATAAGTATAATAGGTTAGAGGAATATTCATTTGAATCCATAAATTAAGTTGAGATTCAAGGGACCAATGAGAGCGTGACATGTGGCACGAAAATCACATGTGATTGAAAATAAAATTTCAAATTTTTTTTTTTTAAATTCGAAATTTTTTTTACGAATTTTTTTTTCGAATTTTTCTTTACAATCACATGCGATTTACCTGCATAATCACATGTGATTGAATTATACAATCACATGTGATTGGATTTGACATGCATAATCACATGTGATTGGGTTTACAATCATATGTGATTGACATGCAGAATCACATGTGATTATAAAAAAAATTCGACAAAAAATTTGAAAAAAAAAATTTGAAAAAAAAAATTTTGAAAAAAAAAAATTTCGAAATTTTTTTTCTTTGAATTTTTTTTTTCAATCACATGTGATTTTCGCGCCACATGTCGCGCTCTCATTGGTCCCTTAGTTTTCAAGCAAATTAATGGATGTAAGTGACAACTCTAATAGGTTATATCACTTGGATTCTAATAAAGAGTGCTTAATAGCCGACAGCTTTGTTAATGGCGATTGGAAATGGGAGTGGACTCTAGACGATATTGGTGCTAGAAACTCTTCTACGCTTGCAGCTTTGCTCTCGGATCTTTCTGGCATTTCATGTAGTGATGGGTCTGATTCTTAGCTTTGGAGTATTTGTGATGATGGCATGTTCCAGGTAAATGTCACACACAAGTATTTGGACAAAGTGTATCTGCACGAGGTCGATACGAAGACTAGGTGGTGCAAGCTCATACCTCGCAAGGTTAATATATTTTTATGGAGGTTTATGTTGAACTGGTTACCTACTAGAAGCAAGGGTTTGGGATGCGACCTCCGCATGCCAAATCTTTCGTGTCTTCATATTTTTCGTGTTTTCTTGATGTATGATGTATATGTAGTCCGGTTTTGTATAGACTAGGTGTGAATTTCACCTTGTTCTTGTACTTCTCTATTGTTGAATAAAATTTCCTGCTTTTCAAAAAATAAATAAATAAATAAATAAAAAATTGTGCGATTTGTGACAACTACTTGGAATCAGTTAGTCATGTTCTTTTTCCGTGCTCTATGGCTCAAGATTTATGGAGTGCCGTTTAGAGATGGGAGGACGTCCACTTTCCTTCTTTCAGTGATCGAACGAATGGGATAGTTGGTTCGACTCGGATCGTGAGCAAGGACTCCAAAAACAGGTTATACATTATCATTGCGGCTACTCTATGGCATATATGGAGGTTTCATAATGCTTCGATTTTTTATTCCGACTCGTTAAAAAAGATTGTGTTATTCGACTCTTTTCGTGTTGTGGGATTTCGTTGGTTACATCGTAGAAGTACATGTAATATTAGTTAGTCTTTGTGGCTTATAAAGCCAATGTAATTGGTGTCTTAAACGGATTTAGCCGTTTATCGTTGGGTTGTATCTTTGCTCCCCTAGCTTCTCGCTAGGGTCGTTTTTATCAATAAAAATTTTGTGTTCCAAAAAAAAAAAAAAAAAAAATTAACGACACACTTGAATCAATGAGGCACACTTTACGCAAAAAATGGGGTTTCAAACACTTTCACTATCTTTAATATGTAAGTGGCGTTTACGTTTTATTGTTATTTTGTTATTTGTTACTATTTGTTATATATAGTAAAAAATTTCTTGCTTAAACTAAAGATTGGCGGTATTGAGGTCACCCTTACAACCTTGAAGTTGAGGGTTCAAGTACTGCTTAGGACATTTCGTGATGTATATATGCGTGTTAGTATTGATTAGGTGTGTGAGTTTGTCTTTTTAAAAAAAAAAATAATTGAAAAAAAATATATATCGGAAATTTACAAAATCACAATGTCGAATTAAAGTGACGTTTAGTCCCTACAAGTTTACTAAATTAGGAAATACTTTTACAAAGACATGCATTTTGTAGGAATGTTTTATAAATACGCGTGTTTTGTTATAAACTCAAAATAACCTGATACCCCGTAGTATGTAAAATACTCCAACGGTCATAAACACGCGTCCATCTAACCGACTCAATTAATTTTTAATTTTATAGAAAAACTTTCCATATTTCAAGATTTCAATCTTCTCTCTCTATATAATCGTCTCATCTTTCACACCTTCATATCACATTCACCATCTTTTGCAACTTTTTTCACTGTTAAAAAATTTCATCTTTTCTTTTTATTCTTTGGTTTTAATGGAGTTTTATTCACACCCACATCATACTCATTCTGTTTTCACCCGCTCATTGCATCGTCACCCTCCTGGCTTTTATTCGTTTATATGGAATGTATACGACAACCAAGCAATGATCTTTAATGTTAATGACATCCGACAGCAACCTACTTATGATGCTGATGTTCTGATTCTTGATGATATTCATATGGGTAGTGAGCAAATTAATGATGGTTTTCTGCAACAATCGATGAGTTCCACGCGTACTGAAGAAACCCTAATTATGGATGAAGGTTGGGAATATGTAAGGAATACAACCCGTGTGTGATGACCTGGAAATTTCTGACCAAATTTAAACTTTAATCTTTATATTATTCCGACACGATAAGCAAAGTTTGTTAAGTTGAATCTCAATAATTTTAAACTATGTTCATACATTCATTTAACCTCGACCAAATTCCAATGATTCACGAACCATTATATGAACGGACATGATTATATATGTATATGTGTATATATTATAACTTGAAAACGTTAACAGAGTATTAGACGTATAATACTTTACACGAACGTATTTGTTTCGATACAGGTTTAATATAATTATCAACGGAATTAAAAGATAATATCAAATGATTGATTTATCAGATACATTATATGATCGTGAGTCTCTATTGAGAGGTCCACTTTGATTTAGGAAACCTTTTCTTTTTAACGATATTCGGAATAAATGGTAAAGTGACCTACAAGTAAGAACAAATATTTCAATTAACGATTACTAGACAAAGGTTAGTAGAGATTAACTTTCAACACAATGATTGTCTCGTGTCTTTTGATAAAGTTAATTATTTAGTTTTCTTAATATTGAAAACGTTTTACGACATAGATGAAACCTTTTAAAGAATGAATTTGAATATAACTAATTCTGGAAAACTAAATTATATTTATTCGATTTAGTTCAAATATATGAAAGCATTCTTCGAAATAATAGATTTTTAATTATTATAACGTTTCGATAAAAAGATGTGAATGTAATTAGTTTTAGAGAACTATAGTTATTCGATTTAGTATGGACACGTTTTTCGATATAATAGAATTTGATTGTTAAAATGTTTTTATGGATTTTCAATGATATGAAAATGAAAATAAAGATAAAATAAAGGTTTCTAATGAGCACCAACAGACTACAACATTTTATCTCAAGATTTCAAGTTAAAATGATGAAAATCACTAAACCTGCGCACTTGCACGAGAAAAATCATAACTAAATCATACTAACTCGAAAAAGGGTGATTCTGGTGTCCAGACGTCCGTAACTCAAAAATCTACAACTTTCGTGAAGACACCATACGCGGACCGCGTACCTATCTACGCGAAACGCGTAATGTTTGTCGACATAAAAAGTGATGGCGGCTTTACTATTTATGCACGTTTCCTATCTTTTTTATTTAATATATTATTATTATTACTTTATTATATTATATTTATATTATTATATTATTATAATATTCATATATATATATATATGATCATATGTCGATAATTTACAAAAACACATGCATGATACATTTCTCGGGAGTATATGATCCCTTCTCACTTCCTCTTTTATCAAATGCAAATATCCATCTATCTATCTACTTTGTATATTATTATTTATGTTATTATTATTAATATTAAGGTTATTAATATTACTATTAGTAATCTTATTATAATTAGTAGTATTATTATTACTACATATATACATAAAATACTACGACGAGAATATGTTCGGGTAATTTCAAAATAAGTTTTCAAATGGGTTTTAGCTACAGAAATTATGGGTTATAGTTATGGAGGTTATGGGTATTGTTCGAGGGTATTGCTCGTGAGTCAAACTAATGTTTATCATCTCCGTTGCGTCTACGTCCTTTCCTACAATATTGAATCACAATATTGATACGTTGAGATCTACGATTATTTTGCATTTCGAGTTTCGGTCACATTTCGGTGAATGACCTTATGTGCTGCTAAGGTGAGTTTCATAAGATCCCTTTTACTCTCTACATTTTTGGGCTGAGAATACATGCAAATGCTTTATTAACCGATATACAATATTTATATGTGTGAGTTTCATATGATCCCTTTTACTCTTTACATTTTTGGGCTGAGAATACATGCAAATACTTTATTAACTGATTTACAATATTTATATGCGTGAGTTTCATATGATCCCTTTTACTCTTTACATTTTTGGGCTGAGAATACATGCAAATACTTTATTAACTGATTTACAATATTTATATGCGTGAGTTTCATATGATCCCTTTTACTCTTTACATTTTTGGGCTGAGAATACATGCAAATACTTTATTAACTGATTTACAATATTTATATGCGTGAGTTTATAGTCTCCCTTTTTAAATACTTTAAATATTTTTGGGCTGAGAATACATGCAATTTATTTTAAACACGATAAGACACAAGTACATACTAAATTCTACACTGAGTTAAACCGAAAATCCCTTAGCTTTGGTAACTAGTAGCTGCCAGTACATAGGATATGGACTGGTGGGCGCGAATAATTGTATATGGATCCATAGGGCTTGATATACCCGTCCGAGCTAGAGCACTAGCCTTTTAACGGACGTATGCTATTTGAGAAGCGTACACGTTGGTTTGCGTGTATTTTTAAGATGATTATACAAAGGGTACACATTATATATACGTTAAGTTTAGTTACCAGGGTGCTCAATTTCGTAGAATATTTTGATAAACGTTTCTGGATGAAACAACTGAAAACTTGTGATTCACCTTTACATACAGATTATACGAAACAATAAAACTATGAACTCACCAACATTTGTGTTGACACTTGTTAGCATGTTTATTCTCAGGTTTACTAGAAGTCTTCCGCTGTTGCTTATATGTTAGACAAGTTATGTGCATGGAGTCTTACATGACATACTTTTCAAGGAAACGTTGCATTCACCAAATCATCACCATGTATCTTATTTTGACTGCATTGTCAACGGAAGTACTATTGTAAACTATTATTTACGATGATTGTCTATATGTAGAAATCATCATATGTCGAAAACCTTTGATTTAAATATTCATTTATGGTGTGCCTTTTCAAAAGAATGCAATGTTTACAAAGTGTATCATATAGAGGTCAAATACCTCGCAAAGAAATCAATGAATGACGTATTGTCCATATGGATTTGGAGCGATCGTCACACCGTGACACAAGATTGAACCCGAAATCAATATCGAAGAATTTAAAAGTGACAAATTACTTGAAAAAAGAAGAAGAAGAAGTGTGTGCAATCTGTCTAATTGAATTCGAGAAGAACGAAAAAGTCGGGGAGCTACAATGCGGGCATCACTATCATCCAAATTGCATCAAGAAATGGCTCATTCGGAAAAATGTATGTCCTCTGTGTAAAAGGTGAAGGTTTGAAGGTGTAGATTAAGTAGTTCAAGTTTTGTAAATGTTGGTACTATTTGACTTGAAGATTAGAATCTAATTTACCTTTGTTGAAACATAATGTAATTCCTTATCATGTATTTGTCATTATTTCTGGATATAAGCAGGTTCTTGAATGTTTTATGACATGAGTACACCAATACAGGTTCTTGAATGACTTTATGACATGAATGAATCAATACATGTGTTTTCGGTTACAAAGTACCTAATAAAGATTAGAAAATTGCTTGATTCATTCAAATTAGTTATAGTTTTGTAAATTTTGGTACAACTTGACTTAAAGATTATAATCTAGTTTACCTTTTTTGAAGCAGTGTAATTCCTTATCATGTATTTGTAATCATTTTCAGATATATGCAGGTTCTTGCAATGTCTTTATAACACGAGTACAACAATATACTCCGTATAACCACATTATAAAGTGTAGCATAATGCTGTATGATTCTCGAATGTTAAATCGTTATCTAGATGATTTATAACATTTTAATTTTATAGTCGAGCTCATTTTACTATAACATATGTCAAGGCTTGATACAATAATAAAACTACTTGTATGCTAGTACTAGTACAGTAGTACACACTCAAAACAACATGCTTATTTACAAGAATTTAGAGGAGAGAATGAAGAAATAGAATTTTGAATAAACGAGCAAACTTGAGCATCAGGTAACGAAAACTTTCCACTACGTTACCTGTCATTTAGCACCACGGTTCTCGATCGTTTCAATTCCCAAGGCCGCAAGCAACCCTTTAAAGGCGATTGCAAAAGTAACGAAGAAACCGACAATTGTCTCTGCCTCGATGATAGGAAACCAAAACTATTACTACTTCTGAGCTTTTGCTTCTCGTTCTCGTATGGTATAAACTGAGGATCATGTTGCACGGCTGAAACCCTAAGCGCTTCTGGTAAAACACAACTAAATATCGATCCTGAAAATACAGACATCCTAATGGATCAAAACAGATACTGGTTATTATAAACACTTGCCGTGTTAAAGCTGACCCATTTTAAATCCAACCTGTTTTGACCTATTTAAATCTGACCCGTTGCAACCCATTTTAAAGCCTACCAGTTACAACCCATGCCCCGTTTCATCCCAAACCCATTTGACCATTGACCCAACCCGAACCAAACCGAATAGTTTACCAGGTAAAGAGTTAATTATGAACATTACAGCTGACCCATTCGTATAGGTATGTTATATACGAGGATGAGAATGTAAGAAATGTTACCGAGTTTAGCGAGTCGATTGACCCATCCCGGAATTCGTTTCCCTGTTAAATTGTAACAGATGTCATTGCAAAAATGGTTGCAGTTTTTGACAATGAGGTGATATGTGTCACCAAAGTAGTTAGCAGCATGATGCTCCATGAACTCTCTGACTTGAACCGGGTCAAGGCATGTAGTCCCAATTAATATCGATCTCCTAAATTTGAACCCGGGACATTGTCGAGGTTCAACCTCAAACACACCACTAGTCGGATAGTCATGAGCTCCAAATGCATATTCTACACCATGAACTGTCAATTTAAATTAAATTAACTTATTTGAATTATTGATTATTAAAATAAGCTAAAAGACTATGCATTATTCGTTAATTTAAACAAGATAAGAAGAAATATATTACCTTCTACACCAGAATGAAAGATACCAACACCAGCCCAGTAAGCGTAACCATTGATGGGGGTTAAATCGTACACATTTAGATAAACTGGTGAATTATCTGGCCCGTATTTGGATTTAACTTTTGAAAATAAAGAAAAACAAGGGGTTGAGTAATCTTTTAAATTATATGGCACTTTAGATGTCGGTCCCTTTCTCGTTACGAATTTCATCGTCTGCCAAGAGGTATATATATAGTATATATACTGAAAGTCACTCAGCACAAACCATCCAATCCTGTAAAAATATAAATACATAAACTTTCAAGTTCAATATCATCATCAATAATTAATAATTGGTAGACATTGAGAATTATGAAGACTTTTAGAATCATGATGGCCCACAAACATTAGACATAAAGCCATAAAGGAACACACATCAAGTGAAACATTGAAAGTAAATAAAATGTGTTTCCTTTCTTTAATGGAAAATTATAGCTGGCTTTCAGTGCAATACAGAACATGAAACAGAATAATTGGGGAAGGTTAAGAAATTAGATTTAAGAGTGTTAAAGAAATAATTTATCTACCAAACCTGGAATAGATTGTGTTTAAGCACTAATTATAAGCAATCATACTAGATTAATCAGGACTAATTGCGCTGAATGACTAATAGACAACTATTGTTATGATAAAAAGATATTTTTGTTCTCTCTTTGAAAGTTGCTTCCTTTTATCCTTTTCCAAGTCCATTCTCTTGCCGCCTTTACGCTAATAATTAAAATTTAGCAATTACATATGTCCAAAATACAATACCATCTATATTCTTTAGTTGAATTATTTTAATCCTAGTTCTTAACATCATTTTAGCTAATAGGACCTTTTCAAAATAGTAATATAACATAGGTAGGTGAGAAATATTACAAAATTCCAATATGCAATAAAGTAAATAGACATAGAGAAGACATACAACATTAAGTTTTCGATAGGATAAGCCTAAATTAGAACTACTTCATGTGGTACATCAAACAAATCATTAACTCCACATGGAACGAACAAACTTACGTGCTTCGGCTCAGCGACAAGTGCATCACCAATGAGTTAAACGACACTAGCCCATGTCCTTGTCCTTGAGATGCATAATGTCAATTGCACTTTTATAAAACCTAACTTCTTGTACTATTGTTTCATAAAAAAAGGCCCCCCTAACAATTCGATATTGTTTTGCCTATTTTATCTTATGTGTAAATCAATAAAGATTAATTTTAGTTGACTTCCTTGGCATCCAAAATATCAGTCAGAAAACTCTAATCATCTGCCTACTTCCTTATAAACTATTCATCAAATTAAATTAACCTCTTTATACATATACTTAAAGAAGATTATATATTAGTATAATATTATATTACTCAATACAGTGATTGTGAAAATGCAACAAAAACAGAAAACACATTCTACATACAAAATCAACAAGTCAGAAGCCGTTATTAGGTAAATAATTAAGTAATAACTTCCGTGAGCGTTATATCTCTTAAATTGTAAACTTAAATCACAAATTCTGATAACTAGGGTTACAATTGCTAGATTTGAAGTTAATTCACCAACGGAAACCTTAAAATTGATTCGATTTACAAAATTCACTGTGGAATTAATTCAGATCTTATTAGGTTAAGAATTTTATACAGCAAACAGATCAAATTAAGGAAGTAACAGTTAGAATGAGGTAAATAATGCAAATGAAGATAATGTTACAGAAGAAGGAACAATTTAATATAAACAGTGCGTATCAATTAATAAGTAAAAGTAGCAACTTACAGAGCATAAATTTATTGAAGAAGAAGATGAAACAGCAGTTGAAGTAGCAGAAATTGAATAATTATGAAGAAATGGAGGGGCTATATTTGTGTGAAGATCTTATGAGGTGTAGGAATTTAACAAATTTTGAGATGGAATTTAATTTAGTTTACAGAGATAGAGAGAGAGACAATGTATTTGAGTGTGTATCAACCATATAAAACAGATGCTTGATTTATCAACCATGTAAAATACAGTTAGTCACAAGTCACAAATAGGGTTGGTCCCCTGTTGGATCATGTTTTCACTCCACCCAAATTATAGCGTAACAACGTAATTATCATATTATCATATTAACTATTAGATAAAATTAATGAATAGTATTAGGAGTACTTTTTTCATTACTGTGATGACCCGAGAAATTCCGACCAAATTTAAACTTAATCTTTATAGAATTCCAACACGATAAGCAAAGTCTGTTAAGTTGAGTCTCAAAGTTTTTGGAACAGTTTACATGAAATCATTTGACCTTTGACTACTCCCGACGATTCACGAACAATTGTTTGTAAATAACTAAATGTATATAAATGTGCATATGTATATGTATATATATAAACAAAAGTATGTATAATAAATTGAATTAGTATAATACCAATTAGTCATTTGAATTAAATAGATAGTGTAATGTACAAAATAAATAAGATGTTATTAATATATATATATATATATATATATATATATATATATATATATATATATATATATATATAATTGATAAATAGTAAATATCTAAGATATGTTATTATATAATATATAATTAGAAAAGATGATTAACAAGTTGTAATATTACGATATTAAATATAGTTACGAGTTGAAAATATAGTTGTTAAAGTAGTATTATTATTACTTTCATTAACATTAATAATAATATTTGTATCATTACTATTATTATATAAAGTGTATATATATATATATATATATATATATATATATATATATATATATATATATATAGAGAGAGAGAGAGAGAGAGAGATAAGTATTTATTGTTAATATTGTTATTATTAATAAAATTAATGTTATTATAACTAATAATATTATTAGTACCACTAATAATAAAAATATTTTATTCAATGATTGATATATTATTAATATCAATAGATAATATATAAATATGAAATTGATATATATATATATATATATATATATATATATATATATATATATATATATATATATATATATATATAATATTATTATTACAAATATTAAACTAATTAGTATTATTTTTATAATATTCATTAATAATATATTCATTACTTTTATCTATCTTTCTTTTTCTAGTATAAATTTTGATAAAATTATTATTAATACAATTATTACTATAATTATAAATTCTATTATTATTAGTATTCTTATTAAAATTAATAATATTAATGAGTTCTATTAATAAATTTATAATATTAATTAATATTACAGTGTTTAATATAACCATTATATAAATTCAGATTTTATATAAATATAAATACAGATATATCTATAAATAAATATAAATACAGATTATATATATATATATATATATATATATATATATATATATATAAACATAAATTCTATTAAATCTATAATTAACTGAAGAAAAATTACGCATTTTGTTTACAATCACTTTCAACCTGTGGAAGATTTATTCTCTGACCTCAATTCGCACCAATCAGTATTGAATCCATATGAAAGAAGCCAAATTCAGTTAGCTATCAATTCAACCATTTATTTTTCTTCTGTTTTTTTTTTTTGTCCTTGCTAAATTATTCTGTCGACCACCAATTCATTCTATAAACGATCAAATACAGTGTTAAGAGATAGGAATAAACCTCACATTATTATTTACTAACCACCAAAAATCCTTGAACAGCTTTTAATTAAACGAATTTAATCGGAAATATATCAAGAACAGCTTCCTGCCCTGTTCGTGGTTTGATAGGAAATATATATATATATATACATACATATATATATATATATATATATATATATATATATATATATATATATATATATATATTATTAACATAAAAATAATATAACTAATACATTTATATATATATATATATATATATATATATATATATATATATATATATATATATATATATATATATATATATATATATATGCTCAATTAGAATTATGTATATTAATAAATATACAAATGATATAGGTTCGTGAATCCGAGGCCAACCCCGCATTGTTCAATATCGTCATATGTATTTTTACTACAAAATACATTATTGTGAGTTCATTTTATTCCCTTTTACACTTTACATTTTTGGGACTGAGAATACATGCGCTGTTTTTACAACTGTTTAATTAAATGTTTCTGAAATATATATATTGAGCTGAAAATGCATGAACTGCTTTTATAAATGTTTGACGAGATAGACACAAGCAAAACATTCCTCGAATGAATTATTATGCAGACAGGAGTTCTGCGAATTATTATTGAATTATGTGGACATGATAATTGCCACCACTGAATTATGTGGACATGATAATTGCCACCATTGAATTATGTGGACATGATAATTGCCACCAATTGATGTGAATGTTATGTATCGAGAGAATGATTTTATACACAGGTTATGTGTATGTTATTTTTGTGCACAAGATATGTGTACGGTTACTAAGATTTATGAAAAATGATTTCTTACACGAGAAAGGTGTACTGTATTTAAAAGATATCGCATGTACATTACAGGTGGGTATAGGATTCAGGCCCATTTGTACCATGCAGGATCTAAATCTTGTGGTCTATCAAAATGATGAATTTTACTGCTTTATGATAAACTTATGAACTCACCAACCTTTTGGTTGACACTTTAAAGCATGTTTATTCTCAGGTATGAAAGAAATCTTCCGCTGTGCATTTGCTCATATTACATGGAGTCGTTTATGGCATATAGAGGTCAGAACCTCGCAATGGGACTAACTGTTAAAGACTTCGTCCAGATGGATTAGGGCGGGGCATTTCAGTTGGTATCAGAGCGGTGGTCTTAGCGAACCAGGTCTTGCATTAGTGTGTCTAACTGATAGTTGTTTAGATGCATTAGTGAGTCTGGACTTCGACCGTGTCTGCATGTCAAAAGTTTTGCTTATCATTTCGTGTCACAAATTATCTGCTTATCATTCTAAGGGAATCACTTCCTTATCATTCTTAATCTAGACATATCTTACTGCCTGGATTGCATGAATAGTGTACAGACAAAAATTAATATCTTAGCGTATCTATTATTGTAGACTTTGCCTGACAGCTTCCATAGATTCCTCCGTAACTTATGGGATTTTAGTATTATATATGCATATGTAAATTATGTATTGTAGGGTACTAATCTACATCCTATAATCTATTTCTTATCGAAAATCCTTCATATGATCGTACGAGATGAATCCCTCAACCAGTTCGAATTCCTCGGATTCTGACAGCTATTCCGATATGGAGTTTCACCTAAGCTCCGAAAGCAGTGTCACCAGAATGAATCAACCAATTCATCTGATGGGTTCGTAGCCTACTTAATCATTGGAGACAAAAAGAAGGTGATCCTTCCATCAACCAAATTCACCTCTTGGCGGTGAACCTGAAGCACTTACCGGCGAACCTGTTCGATATACTATTTTCTCACTCATTTCCCGAATATCTCGCCACGATTATATTCTATCTAAAATTCTAAACCTTATTCATCCGCTCGTTTCAACCGACAATCATCCCGGAATAATAGAAGAAGTCAGCGAACTTCGCGCTCGAGTAATCAATTTGGAGAATATGGTGCAAAATTTACCAGCTTCAGCAATATCACCGGCACCAACAGTACCATCAATAATAGCACCAGTACCATCAACAATCCATGCCTCAACATCTCATTCTGTACCTCGAGTATAATCATCATTCTACGTACCGTTTTACATCAATTATCTTCGTCCTTCATGGCGATTATGTAATCTCTAATGTTTTAGAGATTATGTACTCTAGTTCTATCCATAAATCAGATGAGTTTAATATTATATTAACTCATTAAATCCATGATTACATCTAATAAAATATATATGCATATATATTTTCATAAATGTTGTAATTAAAAATTCTTTCGTACAAACTGTTAATGGTGAAAATATTTTAACGGGTAGGTAATACCCGAGGAATATTTAGATTACACGTTAATAAGTTACACTGTACATTCTTCGAATCTGATTCAACAAGTCATTTACTATCCTACTTATAATCACCAATATACGTATCCGTTCACCGCAGAATAACCATTTTCATTCAACTTCATATTTGGATTTTTATCTATCAGAATCCAACAAGTGGTATAATAAAGAAAACGTTGGACAAAATAAAATTTGATAGAAACAAACAAATTAACTGCGAAAAATTTTGTTAAGAATCCACGCTAACTGTTCCAGCTAACTGTTCATAGCTAACTGATTACATTTTATTTATCGAAGTTTATTTATCGCTATTTACATTCTCGCAATTTTATTTATCGTCATTTAATTTCTGTTATTTACTTTACGCACTTTATTTATCGTCATTTAAATTTCTGTTATTTATTTTACGCACTTTAAATATCGGGACACGTATACAAGGTTTTGACATATCATATCGACGCATCTATATATATTATTTGGAATAACCATAGACACTCTATATGCTGTAATGATCGAGTTCGCTATACAGGGTTGAGGTTGATTCCATAATGATATATATAGTTTGAGTTGTGATCGAGTCTGAGACATGTACACGGGTCACGATACATATTAATAAATTCGAATATTATATATTAAATTATATATGAATTATTAGACTGTTAACTGTGGACTATCGACTGTGGACTAATGACATTGGACAATTAAAATGAATTAAAATATGGTTTATAACATATGAAACTAAACATTTCTTCAAGTTTGCCACTTGATTTCATCTTAAATCTCATTGAATCTTGACAATTATAATCTGCGTTCAAACCTTTCATGATCCTTGAAAACACCTCAATCGAGAGGATGAACCAACCGCACTTCATCTACGGAAGAAAAAATTGATACATATAGTTATGCACCTGAAAACACTCAGAACCTGAGTAAACGTTTAACACGTATCTGTTCTTGCTCCTTTGACATTGTTATTACCGAAAATAACATTGCAACTTTTTTTTCTTCAAATTAGCCAATTTTGTCACAGCTTCAGCAAATCAACTTCGACTTCCATTCGAAGTAGCCTTATTATAACCTTGATATATGAGTTTGCCTTTCGTCATCATTACCAAAGAATCGTTTATATTCCACCACGTTAGTAGTAAACTTACCAACAACTTCATTACTCATTGGCTTAAGACTCTCGGAAGAACCATTATAATTGTTCATTAAAACCCTGTCATATACACATCCGCATCTTGTAACGAGAATTGATATACCAGTTACCGAGAATCAGCAATCAGTATTTTGAAATCTCGCAGCGTTTCTACATCAAAAGTTATATGTATACATATAACAATTATCTCCTAGAATTACGACCTTCAATTCTGAAATTTTGAAAAGCACCCAGCCTACGAATCAATACATTGAACTTTGAAAAAGCTGAATGAAGAAGCAAAAACTGTGGGCAACCGTAAACGACCTTAATCGTCAAAAGTTTGATGATACAGAATAGTATGTGGGAAAAGCTCAGAAAAGTTGGAACTGAAAAACTGATTGAGCAAACTATGAAGGAGTCTCTGAACAAATCACAAGGACTAAACTTGTACATTAAGAATCCTGAAGATTCTGTTTCTGATGAAATCTTTAGCGAATACCTTGCTTCTGACTCCAAACTCTTGCGGACAAATTTTCTTCACCATCCTTCGATATTAGAAATTCCAAGATATCATCGTATCTTTCATAATAAATATCCTCCATATTTCTGAGAATGTTTTCATAACTATTCTTATCTGAAATCATTAATCTCTTCGTGCTATCAGTGTTACATCATATAGAAACTGTTAGTTTCTATATTCTGTAAACTTTCGAGCTTAAAATACGAATGTTATTGAAGTAATGTTGGGAACTGATGCATGAGTTAGTATAATATAATGACACTTGATCAACGTGATTATATTACAGTAAGTCATGCTGAGTTTTTAATGGGATGTGATGATTCACAGATCATAACGTCATCATGTGCCATGTTACATAACTCTTTCATTCTGCTTAACTCCTAAACATATCAAGAAAATATATTCTTGATAGTTCTATTCTCAATGATTCTGATAAATTTGAAAATCAAATCGTGCTATCACGTTCCTTCTTGCTTAGAACATTATAATCATTCAAAACTCTATACCTACGAATTCTGGACCATTATTCGCTTGATTCAAAGTCGAAAAGAGAAAACAAGAGCATGAAGCTCCGATATATAAGGGAAAGTATAAAGCCCAACAACAACACCAAAATTACAAACTGTGGATATTAATACAGATAGCAATATAAAGACACGGTATAATTAGGAATAGTATCACCCCAAGGCAATAGTAGAAGTAAACAGATTTTTCTGATGGAAGATTGAAAAGAAGGATGACAGAAATAATAATTAGAAAAATATCAAGGATTAGAACTGGATTAAGCATTTTCACAATCTTTTGGATGTATGAACTAAGAAAGAAAGTATAGGAATGGTGAGAATAATGGAACGGAAGAACTTAATTTATAGTGAAAATATTAGACAGAGTAATCGAGGCAGATCGCCGTATTTAATTATAGAGATCTTATTTTCCTTACTCGCCAAAGAATCAAATCTTTTAGATTTCGAAGATTTTCTTTAAAACCCTTGAATTTCAGAATTCAACCCTGACTCTGTCAAAAGGTAAGATGAATCTTTACTTTCTTATTTCACTCTTTGGTGATAGCTTCATTCGTACTCTTCGAATAATCGAATTATTTTTATCCATATTATTCAATGATGATAAAACTCAATTTATCAACTCATATTCGTCATGAAAACATTTTTATTGTTAGCCATGACCACCTCACTCAAATTTCGGGACGAAATTTCTTTAACGGGTAGGTACTGTGATGACCCGGGAAATTCCGACCAAATTTAAACTTAATCTTTATAGAATTCCAACACGATAAGCAAAGTCTGTTAAGTTGAGTCTCAAAGTTTTTGGAACAGTTTACATGAAATCATTTGACCTTTGACTACTTCCGACGATTCACGAACAATTGTTTGTAAATAACTAAATGTATATAAATGTGCATATGTATATGTATATATATAAACAAAAGTATGTATAATAAATTGAATTAGTATAATACCAATTAGCCATTTGAATTAAATAGATAGTGTAATTTACAAAATAAATAAGATGTTATTAATATATATATATATATATATATATATATATATATATATATATATATATATATATATATATATATATATCATATTACTTATGTATACATATATATATACATACATACATATACATATATATATATATATATATATATATATATATATATATATATATATATATATATATATATATATATATATATATATATATATATATATATATATATATAAAATTGATAAATAGTAAATATCTAAGATATGTTATTATATAATATATAATTAGAAAAGATGATTAACAAGTTGTAATATTACGATATTAAATATAGTTACGAGTTGAAAATATAGTTGTTAAAGTAGTATTATTATTACTTTCATTAACATTAATAATAATATTTGTATCATTACTATTATTATATAAAGTGTATATATATATATATATATATATATATATATATATATAGATAAGTATATATTGTTAATATTATTATTATTAAGAAAATTAATGTTATTATAACTAATAATATTATTAGTACCACTAATAATAAAAATATTTTATTCAATGATTGATATATTATTACAAATATTAATCTAATTAGTATTATTTTTATAATATTCATTAATAATATATTCATTACTTTTATCTATCTTTCTTTTTCTAGTATAAATTTTGATAAAATTATTATTAATACAATTATTACTATAATTATAAATTCTATTATTATTAGTATTCTTATTAAAATTAATAATATTAATGAGTTCTATTAATAAATTTATAATATTAATTAATATTACAGTGTTTAATATAACCATTATATAAATTCAGATTTTATATAAATATAAATACAGATATATCTATAAATAAATATAAATACAGATTATATATATATATATATATATATATATATATATATATATATATATATATATATATATATATATATATATATATATATATATATATATATATATAACATAAATTCTATTAAATCTATAATTAACTGAAGAAAAATTACGCATTTTGTTTACAATCACTTTCAACCTGTGGAAGATTTATTCTCTGACCTCAATTCGTACCAATCAGTATTGAATCCATATGAAAGAAGCCAAATTCAGTTAGTTATCAATTCAACCATTTATTTTTCTTCTATGTTTTTCTGTCCTTGCTAAATTATTCTGTCGACCACCAATTCATTCTATAAACGATCAAATACAGAGTTAAGAGATAGGAATAAACCTCACATTATTATTTACTAACCACCAAAAATCCTTTAACAGCTTTTAATTAAACGAATTTAATCGGAAATATATCAAGAACAGCTTCCTGCCCTGTTCGTGGTTTGATAGGAAATATATATATATATTATTAACATAAAAATAATATAACTAATACATTTATATATATATATATATATATATATATATATATATATATATATATATATATATATATGTGCTCAATTAGAATTATGTATATTAATAAATATACAAATGATATAGGTTCGTGAATCCGAGGCCAACCCCGCATTGTTCAATATCGTCATATGTATTTTTACTACAAAATACATTATTGTGAGTTCATTTTATTCCCTTTTACTCTTTACATTTTTAGAACTGAGAATACATGCGCTGTTTTTACAACTGTTTAATTAAATGTTTCTGAAATATATATATTGAGCTGAAAATGCATGAATTGCTTTTATAAATGTTTGACGAGATAGACACAAGCAAAACATTCCTCGAATGAATTATTATGCAGACAGGAGTTCTGCGAATTATTATTGAATTATGTGGACATGATAATTGCCACCACTGAATTATGTGGACATGATAATTGCCACCATTGAATTATGTGGACATGATAATTGCCACCAATTGATGTGAATGTTATGTATCGAGAGAATGATTTTATACACAGGTTATGTGTATGTTATTTTTGTGCACAAGATATGTGTACGGTTACTAAGATTTATGAAAAATGATTTCGTACACGAGAAAGGTGTACTGTATTTAAAAGATATCGCATGTACATTACAGGTGGGTATAGGATTCGGGCCCATTTGTACCATGCAGGATTTAAATCTTACGGTCTATCAAAATGATGAATTTTACTGCTTTATGATAAACTTATGAACTCACCAACCTTTTGGTTGACACTTTAAAGCATGTTTATTCTCAGGTATGAAAGAAATCTTCCGCTGTGCATTTGCTCATATTACATGGAGTCGTTTATGGCATATAGAGGTCAAAACCTCGCAATGGGACCAACTGTTGAAGACTTCGTTCAGATGGATTAGGGCGGGGCATTTCAATTTCGCCTTTTTTTTTACTAACTTACACTTTGCCAAAAAAAACCCCATCACACTTTGTTCAAACATTAAAACCGGCCCCCAAACAGAGGGGTAAAGTGTCAAATCAACATTTTAATAAAAAAATCCTAAATAAACTCCACCCAAATATTTAACAGGTCATATCTTCTCGCTCGCAACGAGTTAAATTTTTCCGGCATCATCGTTAAACTCGAAATAATTTTACGAACACAACGTCACTAACTATACGCAAACGGATTCTTTTTAAAAAACGCTAAATATTTGGGGTATTTTTCATACACGTTGATTTTGCATTAAATTTTTAAAAGTCGATAATTCCATAGCGAAACGCGGAGATGCACATATATTGTTAATTTAAAATAATATTTAAATCTTTCACAGGTTATTCCTTATTAGTTCGACTCGAGTATGCGCTTCAACGACATCATCGTTAGCCACGAAATAATTTTACAAACTAAATGCAATAAAATACATTGAAAACCGAACACCCGGCGCGAAGCGAGGGTTCGAAAACTAGTTTATACTACTGGTATATCTTATCTTAAATTGTTTTGAAAAGTAACTAAATAAAGGGAGCTGATTCTCACACACCACTTTTTAATTCATATATTTCGAATTACCTATTTACCCTTAATTATACTTATAATAATAATATATGTTCAACTTTCTAAGTGTATAACTGTGATTTTATGAGACAAAAGTGTACTTAAATCAAAAAGTGGTGTGTGAAAATCACCTTCCATAAATAAATATATATAGATAAACTAATAAACTAGCAAAAAGCCATCTTAATTTTTTTTTTTTTTTTTTTTGTACTACTATCATAATATCTTAAATATATTATCTTATTATAATTACATTGTTACATAAATTATTATTTATATTATTATAGGAACTGGGATAAAGTTTTTTTACATTTAATTATTAAGAAAAAATAAAAATCATTTAATCAATCAGACTTATCTTGTATACTATTTTTATAATATTTTTAAATTTCATAGTATTTTGTATCATCTAATGTAATACTAGAAATATATAATATATGTTGATTGTATAATTTTATATAATAAATTTTTTTTTTAGAAAAGCAGTAATCATATTATTAAAATAAACAAAAGATTACAAAGGATGAGGTCTGCATAGTTTAGACGCAGACGACCACCACATGCAGTAACAATCGCACAATTGCTAACTAACAAGACGTTAAGCTAACAAAATAATCATCTAATATAATAATATTTTTATCAGAGAAATTGTATTATTCTCGTAGATTAATTATGTTTATTTACTTTTATATTAACTAGAAATGGGTCCGACACGCGCTTCGCTGCGTGTCACGTTTTTATCGACTCCGGGTCGTTTTTGGTGATCGTTACATGAAAATTATAAATGGAGGACTAAAGTTACATATATATCTTGTTTATCTAGCTAGTGTTGCGTAGTAGATCGCTAGAATAAAACAAATGGTTGTTGCTCTTTGCTCTTTAGATCCTTTTTGAGGGGCCTGCAACTTTATCAAAGAGCACGATCTTATGTACCCGCATCAGTACAATCATGAAACTGATAATCACAATGAATAAGAAATTGTTCCAATGGTATTCAGTTTAACAATATTTGTCCTCAGACATTGAATTTGAAGTTCAATACATGGATCACAAATTAAAGACTTTAACATGGTAGAATAGTTAAAAAATTGTTACCAAAACCTTGAATAACTTGATCAGTGGGATTGTTTTTGCCCATGCTATGAATGAAAGTGAGTCCACTAACATGGATTCGACACTTATTAAACCAAAGTAAATAATGACAATTAAACTAAAGTTAATTAGAAACCTTATACCTTGAACAAAAGAACTTAGAAACACCGTCCAAAATTGTAACCCAACGCCTTTTATCACAAACCATAACCCACAACCTAAAAACAAAAATATTCTACTATCTTGGCAAAAAGAACCCAGAAACACAGTCCAAAATTGTAACCCATCACCTGATATCACAAACCAAAACCCACAACCCGAAAAACAAAATTAATGAGAATAAGAACTGAAACAACGAATCACCCATAAGAACAATCAAGTAAATAACAAAAACACAAAACAACGGAACAAAAAGGTATTCAACAAAAATCACGCTTACCTTAAAACAATGCCAGATTAAATGTATCACTGCAAGTAGGCTTTAGTCAATTGATAACCCAAATTGATGAACTACAAAGAACGCTCACAAACATCAGAGTCAAAAACATTATTAAAATGTAAAGGCTGAAAACAATATGTAAAGGAGTTAGCTAGTACAACACACCAAAAAGTTTCACATGTTACTGCTTACTTTTAATAGTCTCATTATCATCACTTCAGGTTGAAATAATACCTTTGAAAAGTGTGTCACTTTTCCCAACTTGAAATCTTGTTCATTGAATCATAGTCCTTTGCACCTTCATTCAATAAAATCCAAGCATTATTAGTTGGGAAATTTGAGATACAATGAAAATAAGAAAATAAATGCAGAGAAAAATGTATGAATGTGCTTCTATTTATATCATTTTCTCATCCAATATTTCAAATAGATATAACATACTTTCTACAATGAACAGCTCAATTTATATCACATTCAACAATGCACATAACACAATTCTATTTAATAAATGAAAGCAGCTGTAAAATATACCATACCATTTATCAAACACTTTTTATGCATTTGAATAGTCGCAACTTAATTGACACTTGCACACCTGCATCAAAACTCCTACAAAATTGACATATAGCTTTAATCAAAAGACTGCAAAATGCACTTGTACCATCTCACATGTAAAAAACTTACATTTATAAGTGTTGGTATCCAAACACACATCCATCTCCACGTCACTATTAAGCAATAATTAAGATACATTCGATATGCATAAATATGACACCATCACTATATAGATGTTTTTGACTATATGAAACCTCACCAATCATATTACATTTGAAACAATTATAGTGATGAAAAGTTCAACAAACCTGGATAGTGGTGGTGAGGGTTCGGTGTACATATTTAGCCTTACCTTTGGCTTCATCACATATAGATAAATATGCTCCGTGCCTTCCGAAGGAAAGCAAATTAAAAAAATCATAAGCCTGTAAAGAAAAATTAAGAATATAAGCATATGCAATGATAGTAGTTCATCTGCATTTGCTCTAACATTGCAACAATCAACAATCAGTAGAGTTCAAAACCCACACAGTACACGATTCTCAAAGTGGAAAGTTGATTCCGTAATAAGAAAAAACCAACACTCTTTGTTTTCAATCTAATTGTAATAATCAAATAACACCAACAAAGAACGCAACCAAGAAAAAGTTAGGAATGAAAGTTACGATATACTTCGAACTTCCATACGTGATTAGGACTTAGTTCGTTCGAAAAAGACTTTTTACTTTTATTTTTGATATTCCCAATTCTCATTTTCTATTATAAATTTACTTAATATACTTATAGTTATTTAGATCATTCACAACTATGCAAGCTCAAAACAATCTATTCAAAAGTCTTTTTTAGAAATGATAAATTAATCAAATTGATACACTGAAACTGAAATAATACTTTTTCAAATTAAGTTTTCAGGTAGATGGTATTAAATGACTTGTCAAATTCTTTCATTCAGACAAAAGCGGAATAAATTGAAGATATTTGCATGAAACCCAAATGTATACGCAAATCTTCAATCGGTTCAAACAAATTAAAAACTTTACCATAACAGCTGATCTAAAAGAGTGAAACAGACTGAAACCCTTATAACTTACGTAAAACGCAATAAAGAGACTGAAACAGATTGAAGGCGTCAGTATGAGATGAAGATGGATAAATTAGTAACAGATACTTCAACTCATTCTTTATTTTATTGATTCGTTAGATCAAAGATTAACCTGGTAAAAAAAAAAATGACAGTAGTAGCCACAATGACGATGATATGGACGATGGCGCCTGTGGTATCGACGATGACGGTGGTGGCACGACGATGGAGGGTGTTTGCAATCGGTGAATATGAACGTGGCTATTCCAGCGTTATCGAACGCTGCAAATTATGAGAAAATAAGAACCGCGGTCGAAGTCGAAACATAAGTTATCAATCGCAACGAAACGAAACAAATTGCATATTGAAGAACAAATTCATAGTAATATAATATCAAATGCTACAAATAATAATAAAAAATGTAATCGAAACAGGAACATAAGTTAACAATCGCAATTTAAGAGCTATAGAATAATAGAAATAACAAAAATTTAACCCGAAAGCTGGTGAAGGTTTTTATAGTTCCGATAGTGAACATCAAACATAGTTGCTAATACAAATGCAAACTGAATAAGATCTTCGCTTATCTTGGCAAAATATATATTTTTTGTGTCAATCAGTAGGCAACTAAGTCGCTACCTTGTCTCTGGATGGCTAACAAAATTGTTATGAGAGGCTGCCAAGTCCAAAGATGGCAGCCAACGTCTAAAACACTAATAAAAAAACACAAAAGCTGCTTATAGAAAGCCCCATACAGTAAGTGAACCAACAAAAATTAGTATATAAGTAAATAAAGGTCATTGTGCAACACAAACCATGATCACTGTTTAGCGCAATCATCACAACCTAATGCCAACAATGAAGGTACAGACTTGAAAATATAGTAGCCTCTTTCACATCCCTCTGCACAAACAATTAAAACATATATCCAATTGATGAATCTGGAGGCCACACTTTACCTTTATTAAAATGCTTTAACAATGAAAATGAATACCAAGTGAACACAATCAAAGTTAATGAGTATTTCTTGTATTAAGCGTTTGTTATCCTTTAAGCCTCTTATCATCAGAATTATTCAATCTTTTCATACGGTTATAATTTTTATCTCTTAAATTCTTATTAGGAGTATTCATTCAATAATTCTTACTCTAATTACATATGCACCAAAATTCATGTCGAATCCTTAAAACAACAATATGCATAAAACTTTTATTCAATTTTAATCATAGACCTATCAATTATTAACATAAAAAGTGTAAATACCATCATTCGGTTGTAGCAGCGAAAGAAGCGGCAACAACAGCCACATTTCGGCAGCCGGCAGAAAGTGTGTGATGACCTTTATTTACAACCACAGACGGCGGTAATTTTGGGTTGTGTTTGAACACAATCGTTTCTTCAAATTGTTTCTCCAATCAATTAAAGAAAAACCTTTCTTCTCAAGGTCACGAAACCCTAATTTTAAATACTGTGAGACAAACGATTCAAACAATTTACAACCCAAATGACAAAAATATCTACATATACTAAACATGAACATTAACCCGTTATTTAATTGATATTAGTACTAATTGTTATTGTTATAGAGAAGATTTGTTTTTTGTTTTGGGAGAAAGGAAGGATGAAGAAGTGTCTGAAAGGGAGGAAGAAGAGCAGAAGAAAGAATGAATAAGTGTCTGTAAGGGAAGTAGGGCTTTAAGAGGGAAGTAGGATGTCGTGTTGGGGTGTTTTGGGAATAAAACGACAAAAATCCGTTTGTGGTTTGGATGTCGTGTTGGGGTGTTTTGGGAATAAAACGACCAAAATCCGTTTGTGGTTTAGTATATAAGGATGAAGTAGGGCTTTAAGAGGGAAGTAGGGTGTCGTGTTGGGGTGTTTTGGGAATAAAACGACCAAAATCCGTTTGTGGTTTAGTATATAAGGATAATATAAGGTATGTATCTATATGTATTTTATTGGTTTTATTTCTATATTATTTATCCTTTAGTTTGAAAGATTTAATAATAACTAATGCAAATTCTTACGATTGTGTATTTACATGGATTTTAAAACGTGTACATTATGACGACCCGGAAATTTCCGATCAAATTTAAACTTAATCCTTATATGATTTCGACACGATAAGCAAAGTCTGTAATATTGAAATCTAAAACTTTGAACTGTGTTCATGTATACATTTGACTTTTGACTATTCTCGATTATTCACGAACAATTGGGTGTAAACAATATATATATATATATATATATATATATATATATATATATATATATATATATATATATACAAATATAAATATAAGTATGTATATAATATTTTAAAAATTAATAAAGTATACTTTAATCATTTAAATTAAAATGAAAAATAATATATAGTATAATTAAGTTGTTATTGAAATAAAAATATACTCCTTCCGTCCCAATTAGATAGTCCTGTTTTTCCATTTTGGGATGTCCCAAATTAATAGTCTACTTCCATAAATAGAAAGGAAAAAGGATATTTGATTGGTGGATCTGGATAGAGAAAATATTTCATTGGTGGATAAATGAAGTTAGTGGGATTTCCTAAAACTGTGTGTCATTTTGTCTGTGGACTATTAAATTAGGACGAAGGGAGTATATGAATTCTATATATTTTAATGCTTGAATATTAAATATTCAACGTAAGTTATTATATATATTACATAATTGATAATATGTAATATTAATAGCTAATACAATAAGTTTAATTATAAATTAAATTATAGTTGTTATAGTCACTTTAGTATTATTAATATTATCATATATAATATGAAATTCGATACCTATAATAAATTATTAATAGTACGTATATTATCATATCATTATTGATATTATTAGTATAATCAGTATTACTAAAATCATTAACTTATTATAATTATTGTTATACAACTTATTAATATTGTTATTAATATTATTAATATTATATTATTATTATTAACATCATTATAAATATTATTATCAATACATTTGATATTAGGATTAGTATTATTTTTTTTATTAATAGTATTAAGAGTATTATTATTAATAATATAAATATATTTACAAATTATTAATTAATATTGTTCATATAATAAAATCAGTTAAAAGATCAATTTTTTTTTGTTATACATCACTATCAAATTTCATTTCCTGCCTGATCTTGTAACAGATAAATACCATTACAATCCAAAATTCGTTAGATATCTGAATCACATCTGGTACAAATCTATTTTCGATCATTATCTGCCTTTTTATTTTTTTGTTTTCATCTCCCTGGATGGAATTTTTTGTCGATGCTTCCAAATTATATAAAGAATCGATTAAGTTGTGTTGATAAGAAAAATTCATTCAACTCTCTGTCACCAAATATCAATTATAACTAGTATTAGTTTATTTTGGATCAATTTAATCAAATTTTTTTTTTACAGGCTCGTTACCTCTGTATATAAATTTTTTTTCAAAATCTCGAATGCAAACAAATTTTTCAAAAAGTAATAATGTGAAGTTACCAGGAATCATCCACTTAAACTTCCTACAAAGTTTCACGAACTAATTTTTATTATTCAGCCTGAATTTATGAGTCAAAGTTTTAGAAATAAAAGTCAACAGTTTTGTTCTTGGTGAAATTCAAGCTTGTTTTAAGGTTTATGGTTCAATTGGCGATTCTAATAGTTTCTAGAAATGTTTAGCAAACTATTTTGTGTTGTAACTTTGATCTATAGCGTACTCAATTTCAAAATCAATTTTTTTCTCTACATAGCAGCGACAGCAGCAACTTTATGGAGCTGTTTTATATTTTTTTTTCTTTTCAAGTTTTATTAAATTAAAATAACGATTACAAGCGTTATGTTTTGTTATGAAATCCTAAAACCAATTTCGTAATTATTGCTAAGAAAACTCACTTCTGGTCGACTAGCTGTGTTAAGGGGAGGAAGAAGATGACACAAATAATTTTGTTAAATATTAATGAGTTATAAATTAAAACAGAAAGACACAAGGCAGAGTAACGGTTGGAGGGGGTGTCGGTTTAGCGAGGGGTCTCGGGTTCGAGTCCGGTTCGTGGCAAATCTTTTTAGAAAAGGCTCCTAAGGGTATACACTTATTATTATTATTATTATTATTATTATTATTATTATTATTATTATTATTATTATTATTATTATTATTATTATTATTATTATTATTATTATTATTATTATTATTATTATTATTTATCATTTATTATTATTATTATGATTATGATTATTATTATTATTATTATGATTATGATGATTATTATTATTATTATTATTATTATTATTATTATTATTATTATTATTATTATTATTATTATTATTATTATTATTAGTAGTAGTGTTAAAATTACCAATATTATTATCATATGTATAAGTATTATAATCATTATCATTATTATTATTACAAGTATTAATAATATTATTATTAGAAGTAAACTTATCATTTTAGTATTATTATTATTATTAGTATTATTACCATTAGGTATTATAAATATTATTGATATTATTATTATTATCATTATAATGTTATTATTTATTATCATTATTATTACATTTACCATTATTACTATTAGTATGTTAGTTATTATTATTAACTATATGATTATTATTATTAAGGTAACTTATGATATTATCATTATTATTATTAGTATTATCATTAGTATTAGTAATATAATATTTATTATTATCAATTATCAGTATCATGACTATTAGTATTATTATCATCATCATAAGTATTAATATTATATAGATATTAAAATCATTATCATAATTATCATTAACAGTAAAAGTAATATTTTTGCAAGTATTATTATCAATATCACTATTATTATCATTAATATAGTTATTATTAACATTATTATTTTTATCAGTGATATTAATTACTATAATTATTATCATTTTTACTAATATTAATATGACTTTAGTAACATTATAATTACTATTTTTAACAAACAAATGATATATATATATATATATATATATATATATATATATATATATATATATATATAATACTTATAACATAATAAAATCAATATTCTCATATACAAAAAGAATATAAGAGGTATATATATATATATATATACATGATATAATTAATAGATTAACTATATATAAACTTATTCGATTACAATAATGTGTATTAATAAATATACAAATGATATAGGTTCGTGAATACGAGGCCAACCCTGCATTGTTCAGTTTCATCATATGTATTTTTACTACAAAATACAGTATTGTGAGTTCATTTGCTCCCTTTTACTCTTTATATTTTTGGGACTGAGAATACATGCGCTGTTTTTATAATTGCTTAATTAATGCTTTTGGAATATATTTTGAACTGAGAATACATGAAATGCTTTTATAAATGTTTAATGAGATAGACACAAGCAAAACATTCCTCGAATGAATTATTATATAGACAGAAGTTCTGTGGATTATTATTGAATTAGTTGGACGTTATAATTGCCACTAATTGTTGTGAATATTTCCCCTGATTATTATTGCTTGGTAACCTAAGAATTAGAATCGGGCATGGCCCTAATTCACGCGAATCCTAAAGGTAGCTACCGGGTTTAACACCCCCACCCAGAATGTTCACTAGACGGAAGAGCTAGTGGGCGTGGTGTTTAGTACTTCGAAGTTTATATATTATACAGACAAGATGTTCTATTTTTGGGATATTATTGATGCGCATTATATGTTAAGTTCGGTTACCATGTTGAGCAATGAAATCGAAATGAATGTTATGTATCAAGAGAATGATTTTTATACACAGGTTATGTGTATTAGTTTTGTACACGAGATATGTGCACGATTATTTAAAAATCGCGAGGCAACCTACGGGGGAGAAAAGGATACGAACCTACTCTTCTAAGCATTATGAAAAAATGGTTTCGTACACGAGATAGGTGTACTGTATTTGAATCTTGTGGTCTATCAAAATGATGAATTTTATTGTTTACGATAAACTTATGAACTCACCAACCTTTTGGTTGACACTTGAAAGCATGTTTATTCTCAGGTATGAAAGAAATCTTCCGCTGTGCATTTGCTTATTTAGAGATATTACTTGGAGTCATTCATGACATATTTCAAAAAGACGTTGCATTCGAGTCGTTGAAGTTCATCAAGATTATTGTTAAGTTAATTATAGTTGGATATATTATGAAATGGTATGCATGCTGTCAATTTTTGATGTGATGAAAGTTTGTCTTTTAAAAACGAATGCAATGTTTGTAAAATGTAACATATAGAGGTTAAATACCTCGTAATGAAATCAATTGATATGAATTGTTTATAATCGATATGAACGGGTCCTTTCATACATTTTTAATTGTATCTCACACGTAGCATCCCGCATTTTTCCGTTAATTAATTTTAACGCCCGTCTTTTTTTTTATAATACCTTTCGTCATCTACGTTCGTACCTTTCATTAACTAACGTTCTTAACATTTTCGTTATTGGATTATAACATCTCCCGTTTACTCTCGCGTATTAAAATAATTCGTTCGGTTAATTTCCGCACCCGACTACAAACTTGAGGGACTAATCTTGTCATTTAGCCAATTTGGGTCAACTAGTCACCACCTCCCACCACTCACCTCTCATTTTCTCTTTTATCTTTTCTTTCTTACTTCCAATTTTTCTCTCATTTATTCAAACAAAGATTCATCATCCATTTCCAATCTAACAATCAAACATCAAAACGAATTGTACTTTTGTGATCCTTGCATCATCCTCTTCAATTTGGTACCAATTTCACTACTTGGGGTAAAGTTTCTAAAAACTCTAGATTTCTCTAATTTATTTTATAGACATGAAATGGTGTTAGTTAGTGTCTATGGCTCGCTAGGTTGTTATATATGTAATTTGTATGCTCGATC